>NW_017673526.1:27453-106297 GCF_001879085.1 Nicotiana attenuata
CATGTACTGAACGCTCTTAGTTATTAAGATATATATTTCCTGTTTGCCTAAAAAAAATACTTATTTATATTCAAATTAACAAAACTATCTTTACTATTACTAATTTTTTTGAAAACGTATTATATTGTTCAAATCCATTTAGAAACAGGAGAGCATATATTTATTATAAAAGCACGAATATAATATTGATAGATCAAAATAACTCTAAAATATTAAATAGAAGACCTCATAGGTAAATGACATAGCTGTAATAACTTATATGCTAATTTTCTTAATATTTAAGATTTTAAATTAATACAATCTTGTCTATTAAATTCTTATTAAAATATGTAGGAACGTTTAATAAAATCAATTTCATAAGAATACTCCATATTGGTAATACATTACCATTCTATATTCAATACCCAAAAGAATAAAAGTAATGCTAAACGGACTGCATAAACCGTTGAAATTGAGTGAGAGAAATTCCCACGATAACATATTATTATATTATATTTGAACTGCTTGCCTACTCAACTAATTTTTTTATTATTAATTATCCGTGTAATATAGAAAATATACCCAATTGTTAAAGAACAACTAAGAATTATTTTAAGAATATAAATGTGAGAAAAGAACGAAAAAGGTTGGTAAGAGCCAATATCACTAATGATTTTGCAAACATAAAGATCTAAAAGTGGAACGTCATCAATCTTTTTATTCTCTGAAAATAAAATTTATGGTGGATATAATTATAAATCGGTTAAATATTCGAACATGATATGAACTAATATTAAGAATCTAAATCAACAGAAAATAAATTATATTTTATGTTAAAACCAAATAATTAAATCTTTTAATTAATTATTTAGCAAGAGAATCCAATTAAATTATTTTTAAATTCATCATATGAGTAAAATTATTTTTCAATTTAAAAAAATATAATTAGCAAGCACAATCAAAGTTAAATTCTAAACAAGAATAAGCTTTCAAGATTATATTATAAAAAATCGACTCTGGTATAACGGGATTATCCTTTGTAGATTCCTCCGGCAGAATCGAATAATATTCCCATGTCATGCATTGCTTGGAAATATCAGATCAAGAGGCATGATATTGTTAGTAATAAGAACAAAAGGTGTACCATCAATAATTTTATTACGAGGTCATACAACTAACTTTAGATTTGATATACCTCTTCAAAATAACTGAAATAATCATCACAAATATATCAAATCATATCAATAGTGCTAATATATAAGGAAAGCAAAAGTGATAATATGGGATGAAGCGCTTTTGGCTAAGAGTCAAACGATCGAAATAATCGCCCAGAGTTCTAGAGATATATTGGATATAGATGAACTGTTTGGTTGAAAGGTAATAGTTTGGGAGGTGATTTCTGTCAAGTACGATCAGTAGTTCCAAAATTGACCAAAGCAGAAACTATAAAAACTAGCTTGCCAAAATTATACTTATGACCTCAAATGAAAAATATTCAAGTGACAAGAAATATAAAAGTAAGAACAAATCCAGCATTCAGTGACTTCTTGCTTCATGTCGGAAACGAAAAAGAGCATCCAATAAAAGATGATTTCGTTCTTCTAGAATACTTGGTTATCAACTCCAATGGTAATAGTAGTGCATTTAATAAGAAAAATATTTTCATTATTAGATTAAAACGCAATTTGTGCAAATTACATGATAGAAATTAAAGAGTTGTCTTCGCTTGCAGAAATGAATATGTTGATCAACTAAATAAAAGATTGATTGCTAAGTTTTATGGTAAAAATAAAATATTTTTCAGTGTCGACTCAGCAGAAGATGGTAGTAACAATAACTACCAAGAAGAATACTTAAATACTTTAATACAAAATAGTCTTCTACCGTACATGTTTGTTGTCAAGTTCATTATTTTCTTATGTATGTTAGTGTCACCATATATATAATAGACTAAGTTAAAGTTGATCTTCCATTGCATATAGGTTAATTTTGAAGAAAAATATGTCCGTCATGTTACTGAAAACTTAGATCCGCTGAATAGCTTATGTAATAGTACGTATATGGTATATAGACGTTTTGACAATAACGTCATGCATGCAAAACTTATGATACTGGTCAATGTGCTTCTAAGTATGTGTTTATCCCCGAATGCAACTTTCGTCTTCTGAAACTAAAGAATATCCTTTTAAATTTGTGTGAAAATAATTTTCAGTATGTTTATGTTTTGTAGTTATAATAGATAAAGCACAAGGATAAACATCCTAAATATTGAACTATATTTACCACAATATGTTTTCTTACATGAATAACTATATGTTTCACTTTCAAGAGATTTATCAATATCGACAACTAGAGTTCTGGTTATGGTAGAGTAACCAAAGAATTAGAAGGAAACATATAGTCCATAAACTAAGAAGTGTTTGTTAAGATACCATCACATTAGATACATTTGAACTACAATACATATTTATCTACCTAACATGACTAAAATTGATCATTTATGTAAGTTCTGATGATATCCTTTCATTTTGAATTCACGTATTATGTTATTGTAACAATATTATTCGGCATTTAGATGATTGTTGTAGTATTATACATAAAATTTCTCTCATTAATTAGATTTTATTCTTCCTTCACATAAATAAATATTTAAACTATCATGTGTCATTATAAATGTGCGTTATATTAACTTGCAACGCACGTTTATAGATACTAGTATTAAGAAATACACCTTTTAACATTAATTAGCAATAAAATTAACCATATTAACCTTTACTACTCCCTCCGGTCCAAAACAAGTGATTTTTTGCCTTTTTTCTTGTGGTCCAAAATAAGTGATTTTTCCTAATTAATGTTGGAGTATGTGTTAGGAGTGTTATGTGAAGAGATAGTAAAGGTTAATATGGTCAATTTCATTGCTAATTAATGTTAAAAAGTGAGTTTCTTAATATGTGTGAAAACAACCAAAAAATCACTTATTTTGGACCGGAGGGAGTATCTCTTTACATAAACACTCCTAACACATACTCCAATATTAATTACTCCAAGAGCAATGTAGGAAAAAAAATAATTAATTCATCCTTGAAATCTGAAAAAATCACTTATTTTGGACCACAAGAAAAAGCTAAAAAAAATCACACCGGAGGTAGTATTCTTTGAGATTAAAATTAGGTATTTGAGCTGTTTCGAACATTAAATTAATTATATATCGAGCCTCGAATCATGCACCATCGACCCTATAAAATTTCACAACATTTATTAAAAATCCTTAAAAATACTTTCAACAACAACAACAACAACAACTACCCAGTAAAATCCCACCAGGTGGGATCTGGAGAGGGTAATGTGTACGCAGACCTTACCCCTACCCGATAGGGCAGAGAGGCTGTTTCCGATAGACCCTCGGCTCAGAGAAAAAGAAAACAAGAAAAGAAAAGACAACTCATTAGTAACTCCAATAGCAACCGTAATAATAATGAAAGCATAACAACCAAGAGATGAAAGACATGCAATAACAGTAACCAGTATCTAAGGCCCAGGGCCAAGATAAACAGCAAGTACAGAGTGTATCCAGCCTAAACTGCAAGCTATCTAAGGTCTACCCTAATACTTTGTTCCAATTTTAATCGTCACTTTACCTCAAAGAACTTGTTCTAACATAATTATCACTTTAGTAATTCAAGATTAAAATTTTTAATAGTTTTAACATTCCTTTAGTATTAAAGAAGTAGTGCTTCCTTTTTTTTTTTTTGGTTAAAGGGAGAAACATTTTATTGCAAACTAAACAGTTACAGGGGGTTACTAGTTACATGCATACGGTAGCGGACCCAGGATGTTGTGCAAGCGGGTTCAATCTTAGAAATATATAACTTTAGTCCTAAAATAGTAGTTATTAAGTGGGTTCAAATAAATATTTATATAAAATTTACCCAGCTTTAATCCTAATTTATACATATAGACAGTATTATTTTTTTTGTGAAGCGGGTTCAGTTGAACCCGCTAGCCACCACTTGGGTCCGCCACTGCATGCACACTATCATGGATAGTGGTTGTGCTAAAATTGTCAAGGCTTGCCAACTTATTACAAACAGACACCGGTACTAATCTAGAAGTGGGTAAGCCTCCTTTATCTGCTTGTAACACAACCAAGACAGAAGGGGGAGGAGATTCCATAACTAACAGGTGGTTACACATGGCTTGCTTGGAACCTTGTTTTACCAAAAGATGTGCTGCCTTGTTTCCTTCACGGAAATTGTGCCGGACCGCTGGACTCCCCAACCTCCTCAACTGGTACCTGCATGAATCAAGAGTTGATTGATAAGTTATGTGATTTTTCTGTAATAGTTCAATGGTTTCTAGTGAGTCAGTTTCCACTTCGATATATGGGGAATAAGCTATGCTGCACTGCTAGTTGAAACTGTAAAGCCAATAGTTCTGCATGAGTATGAGTTATCACAGGGGTTTTAATCAGTGGCGGACCCAGAATTTTGTGTAAGCGGGTTCAATCTTAGAAGTATATAACTTTAGTCGTAAAATAGACTAGTTGTCAAGTGGGTTCAAATAAATATTTATACAAAATTTACACAGTTTTAATCCTAATTTATTCATACACAATATTAGTTTTTGGTGAAGCGGGTTCAGTTGAACCAGCTAGCCACCACTTGGGTCCGCCACTGGTTTTAACATGAACCCAGTCACCAGCCGAGTTACGAATGATCCCTCCTAGGCCTCCTATACCCTCCTTCTCCATGTAGGAGCCATCTATACTGCTTAATTTTAAAAGAACATTCAATAGTGATAATTTAATTAATTATATTTTTTATTTTTAATAGACGTAAAAAAACGAAAACAATAATTTAAATGAGAGGAAGGACTAAGGGCCCGTTTGGGGATAAAAAGAATTACTTTTTTTTCGAAATCTTTTTTCTTTTTTTCGAAATCAGTATTTGGCCATGAAATATTCAAAGATGAATTTCGGAATTTTTTGAAAATTTGAAAAACTCCAAAAGGCTGTTTTCAAATTTTCGCTTCAGGTCCCTGACAAAAATTTAAAGCAGGCCAAAATTATATTCATGTCCAAATACAACTCTAATTTTTAAATATCACTTTCACTTTTATTTAAATTTTTTTTTTTTTTACTTTTGTTTAGAAATTTTACAATTTTCATGTCCAAACGCCCACTAAATTGTTCCAGGATGGTTCTCCAACGCCAACTTAAATTTGGAAGAAATCCATTTTTTGACTATTTATTTCCTGATTAAAATGACATAATTACCCTTTTCTTCTTCATTCTCTATCCAGATCCTTATATATATGGATCCACACCCAAAAAACACAGAGAAAAAAAATTCCAAAATCTTTAATTTCCTTTCAACTGAGAGAAATGTGCTGCAACTCCTATGGCTTAATCCCGACCTCCTCCCCACCACCCCCCTCTATCTCCCCCTCCTCCCTACACCCCCGTATATATTTCCCAAACTACCCCTCAAATTCCCAAGTTTTGGGAACCAAATTTGGTTCCTTGAAAGCAAAATCGAAGCTTAACGACGTTGTTTCGTATGCTGAGATTGATAATAAGAGCTTTTACGATCTGCTTGTTATATCGGAAACGGGGACTTTATTGGAAATTAAACAAGCGTACAAGCAATTAGCACGAAAGTACCACCCGGATGTTTCGCCTCCGGATCGGGTCGAGGAGTATACGCAGAGATTTATTCGGGTACAGGAGGCGTATGAGACTTTATCGGATCCTAGAATGAGAGATATGTATGATAAAGATATGGCTAAAGGTCTTCACTTTGCGTTCTCTGCTCGTAGGCGTTACCAAAGCGATGAGGTTAGTTCACTGAATCCAATAACTTTTGTTCGGACTCTGTATTTTGTGTAAGAATATTTAGCTCGGAATCTGGTTTGGTTATTATTATACATTAGTTAGTTTGAGATCGCGGTAAGAACACTTAGTGGGCGTTTGGACATAAGAATTGTAAAATTCCAAAAAAATAAAAAAAAAAATTCAAGTCAAAATGGTATTTAAAAATTACAGTTGTGTTTGGACATGAATATAATTTTGGGTTGTTTTTGAATTTTTGGGAGCGGTCATAGTAAAAATTTTGAAAAATAACTTCTTTTGGAGTTTTTCAAATTTTCGAAAAATTATAAAATTCATCTTCAAGCGAAGAATTGAAAATTTGATGGCCAAACACTAATTTCGAAAAAAAAAGTGAATTTTTTTCGATAAAAGTGATAAAATTCTTATGTCCAAATGGGTTCTTAAAATTTAAATATTGGATCTGCCTATGATAAAAAGACGCTCGGTGGCCATTTTTTGGCCTGTCTTTAAAAAATTAGCCACTGTCTTGGAATTTCACTTGTAGAATTTGAAATTTCAGGACATTGAATATTTTTCAGTTATAGGGACTGAAAAGTGGCTATTTGTGAATTTTACCATCTGTCCGACCCCATTTGCCATCCCTAGGCAAATATGAAGATCTATCTGGGATGGCTTGCTTACATGAGTTTAATTTTTATCCACATATACTGTTATATTTTTCTTCACAATCATGGCACTTAAAAGATAAAAATGCATTTAAAGGTAAGCCCTTACATGTTATAGTCTGTTAAACGATATTGAAAGTGTAAAAATTCTTTAAGCTACTGATTTATGCAAATTAAATCCATAAAAACATAGTTATTCGCATCTTAAAGGCTGACATGCTAAAGATAAGAATGGTTTGAATAGAATCTTAGTATATACGGCTAAGTCCTGAGATCTTTTCGAAAAAAAGGTGTAAGGATAAGTGTGGAATATTGAAAATACTTACTGTCTAACCGTCATATCTAGATGCTTGATGCTCTTAGCATGATCATTGTTGGGATCAAGTTATTGGTCTGCCTCGTCTACTCAGATGAGTGAACAATACAACAGAAAAGAAATGGTTTTGACCGATCCAAAGAATTTAGTTATTGGTCCTTTCTCATAATATTCTTTGGTTTTAGATGCTGGTATTTTTTGTCACTGTATCTGTAATTGTTGGCGTTCCTACTGCCTTCCTGTATTTGGACTACATGAATGTTGTCATAATATATGTCATTGACTGAGTATGAGATAGCCTGATGTTTCATAGATTATACCTCAATTAGTGGAATCTTAAAGACAACTGTTTTCGTCTAAAAGTTCTGTTCATATCCATTCCTAAGCTAAGCTATTTTTTTTCAAGGTGCTATGCTATCATAATCAACCTTTGTTCTCTTATTTTCACATTCAACCTTTTAAATTATTTCATAAGTGTCATGTATGAAGTTCCTTGAATGTACTCATTTCTCTAATTCCCGAGGCAAGAAGAATGACTGAAACTAGTTTCTCATAAAATACCAAACAAGGCTTTCCCATCTGTCATCTTCTTGCTCCTTTCTTGTGTTCTTGTCTACCCTCAAACTCGAAACGACTTCCATTGTAAACTTGGTTGGCATCAAGAAACTTTAAAACGCAATGCTCTTTGCTCAGATTCCATTGGTTTGATGATCGAGTTGTTTGACCCTTTTTCCTACTTGTGCCATTATCTCTAAACTACTTTTAATCCTTATCTATCTCGTTGAAACTTTGTCCTTCCCATGTGCATCTCGAAAAACATTAAATTAACTACTGCTGGATGTAGCGGGCTTATCTTTTCCTTAGCATCACTCTGTTTTCTTTCACATTCTTGTAATTGACGTCTGTTTGCTAGTATGATCTAATGACATGTTTGTTCTTGAATTCTTGTTACTAATTTGATTCTTTTCTTATGCATATAGTCAATGGGGGAGAAAGGCGAGTGGAAAAATCGTTGGCAGTCTCAGCTATCAGAGCTCAAGAGAAGAAGCATGCACAAGGACTCTGGTAATAGTATGTCATGGGGAGCACGAATGCGCAAGCAAAGGAACGAAGCTTCATCTTAATCGATAATAATTAATGCGTTTTCCTATTATTTTGTATATATGGAATTTTTTTTCTCCTTTTTCTTCTCGTCTTAGTGCTAACCATATATGAAAATGCACCTAAATAGGCAGTGCATTTTGTACATACTAATGTGGATCAAGAATTTCATCTCCAGTAATATACTCCTGCTACAGCAAAGGCAGTATTTTATTTATGTTAAGCAAGTTTGGCAAGCTTTCCTTCTTGTTGGCTATATATATATATATATATATATATATATATATATATATATATATATATATATATATATATGTGTGTGTGTGTGTGTGTGTGTTTCATACTTTCATTTGCGAGAAAGAGGTGTGTGTGTGTGTTTCATTTGCCAGAAAGAGAAACTGTCTACCAATTCTCTCAGAGTTGGGTGAAATCACATGATGGTGTGAAAGCTCCTAGGGCGGAGCTATAGTTTTACTTACGGGTTCAGCGGAATTGGAGCAGCTTTGGTTCAAATTTTGTATTTATGTCTAAAAATTTATTAAAATATATAAAATAAAACTATCAAGAACGCAATAAACCGTCTTTTCTTGAATTTAGATCTTATAAACTCAAAATTCTGGTTTCGCCTCTGATAGCATTTCTTGGAGATGATGAATTGGGAGTAAGCTTTGAGCCTAAGGTCTATCGGAAACAACCTCTCAACTCCCTCGCGTAAGGTAAGGTATGTGTACACTCTACCTTTCATTGACCCCACTTGTGCGATTTTATTAGGTTGTTGGTGCTGATGAATTAGGAGTAAGGAAGATGTCAATTCATGAAGTCAATTCTCGGTCATTTTCATTATCATCTTGTATGACTCAGTCTAGTGTTTAGTTGTAAGGCATATTATTTCAGTAAATAAAGACCACATCACAAAATGTGGCGCTTGGTCTATTTTGGTTTCTCATATCTTCCTATTTAATTACTAAAGAAAGAGACACCCACAATTGGCTTTTGAGTTATTGGTTTGTTCCTTAAAAAGAACCAAAATATGTTGCTTTCTGCAATTTGTCCTGTGATATTTTTCCATATGGATTGATGGAAAGTTGTACACTTGTTGCCTAGCTTAAGGACTGCGAATTATCTTTAAAATCTTGGACTTATTTTTGTTATAATTTTCAGCCAACTATTTTGGACCTTTCTTATTCTGAAAATTGCATAAAAGGAATAAAGAAACTTCAAGATTGTGGTCCACTTCTCAAGTTAAGATGCGGGCCATATGATTAAGTGATTGTTAGCAATTTCTACTTTCATAATAAAAAATGAAGCTTTGCCTTTTTATTCGGGAGAAATTCAAAAATAGCCAGATTTACAACTGGTCGTTCAAAAATAGTCCAGTTTCAAAAGTAATCGAAATTTAGTCACTTTTTATGTAAAGATAAATCTGAGCGAAAACACTGTTCAAAATCCGGAAAATACGCCAGTATATTATACTGGAGTTCTTAGCATAAGTATGCTTGAACTCCAGCATATTATACTGGAGTTCCAGCATAAGTACACTAGAACTCCAGCATAATATACTGGAGTTCCAGCAAGTATAATTGTCCAGTATAATATACTGGAGTTTGGAGCACCGGTGCTGCAGTCTCCAATATATTATACTGGAGTCAGCAAAGTATACCGGTCCAGCATAATATGCTGGAGTTCATACATAGGTGCACCGAACTCCAGCATATTATGCTGGACCGGTCTCTGTTGCAGCAAAATAGTGGCTATTTTTCATTGACTTCGTAAATGCTGGCTATTTTTGAATGACCAGTCCGAAAACTGGCTATACCGTGCTATTTTTACTTTTTATTCTAGCATGGGACAACCATGTGAAAATAGTACGGGCTAGACAGTTTTGGGACTGATAATTAAAAAAATGTAAAAATTGCACGGGGCGCCCTATTTGGTCGCCCCCATTTAACCTATACCCATTTTTTTTAAACTTTTAACTTGTACCCACTTTTTAAACAACTTCAGCTCCCTTTCTTCTCCGCTTCAGTACCTCACCAGAAGAAAGCAAGGATCTAGATTGAGATCAATGTGCATAAAAACAACATCACAAGCTGTGCAAAAGCTACCCTTTCACGTTCTTACTTTATTTTTTAGCTTTTCTTTTTTTCAACTGTATGTAATATTAATAGTTCCAGCAAAATCTGATGTTGTCTCTCACCGATTATAGTGATTTTTGTAGCTGATAGTTGTTGTGTGTTTGTTCTTTTTTCATCCTTTAAAAGAAGCACTAGAGAAAGCACACCTTGTAGCCTGGTGAGGGAAGCCGATGCTACGGTCAACCCTGGTTCTGCAACAAGGCGAACAAACTTATACTATCGTGTATTTTGAACTAATGTGAAACTTCAGCTCTAGTATGTAATATTAATAGGTGGTAAAAAAACTTCAGCTCTAGTATGTAATATTAATAGGTGATAAAAAAACTTCAGCTCTAGAGAAATCTGTTGTTAAATGGTTAACTTTTTAGATAGAATCGACTATAAACAAGACCTTGCATCTCAGTGAATCAAATGAATGCAACTACCTCTTTTCTTTTGTTTGTGCTTTTTATCCCATCTATCTTACAACTATAGTAATACTATGTTACAATTCAAAATTGTGGAGTTGTAAAGACCACAAAAGCTAGTTCTTTTACACTCAATTAGAAAGAGCATCCAAGCTTTTAAGCAAATAGAATAAACTTGCATAAGCTTATGCATCTTCCTAGACACACTATCCCGCCGTTCCATCTGTGGGGTTATCAGATATATGGCAATAAGTTGCCCCTCCGTCTAAGCTACTGCAACGTTCAGCCATGGTGATTGAAAGCTCTCGAAGATCTTTTTTCCTTTGGGAAGTTACAGGAGCAAAACAATCAACCTATTGATATTGTAAAGACCCGACATTCTTCCAATGTATCATTTTTTGGGTCCGATGGAATTCATAGGTATAGGAAGAAGCCGCGATCAAGATTTCTGAATCAATGTCAGAACAAACTGCCACCAGCAAGACCACCAGGGCTAGAGGGGTGAGAAAGAATCCAATCAAAACCGAGTACGGGCCTCTAGAAGCCAGATGCTTGCTCCTGCACAGCTGACAGAGTTTCGTCCTTGGAAACTCATCATGTCAGATCATGTTAATAGCATTCAATAAGGTATAACATATGGCAGAGCACAAACATCAGCAGCCTCTATTTGCAAAGCTTCAGACCATACCCAATGTTCCTTATTGACTTCATCTGGACACGTCTCAGCTTTCTTAGCCGGAGTTCTTTCGCTTCCCAACAACCATTCCTGGTCATCAAACCCAGACCAATCGTCCACCTTCGGAACTGAGAGTATCTGGCTTAAGTATTTGGAATCGGGATGAGGAGGTCTTTTAGATGCTTCAGCTATTTGATCAGCACCAGGAATGATGGATGAAGCCTTTGCCTCAACACTGCATAATGGCTGGCCTTCTATACCACCATTCACCTTGTGCTTCTTGTTTTCCACTTTAATATCAGTAGCAACTTCCTGTTTACTGGAGGAGAACAGGTCTGCTTTTGGGTGAGTGTCAAATTTTTTTCCATTCTGTGTCGGCTGCTGAGAGGATGACGGCCGCAGCAATTTAGCAGGCCTGAGTTCACTCTCTGTACAGCAGAACAGAAAAGCAACACTAATCAGCCAAACCAAAAAGTTAAATAGAGCTGAACACGCTTGTTTAAGTTCAAGCAATTTGCATTAGAAATACATCAAATATGCTGGCTACAAATTCCCTAACAGACTACTACACCCAAAATCATAAGAATTCTATCAAGGCAATCTAATTCAGATACATAACTCTCATAGCTTTGACGCATCCGCAGGGTAGGATGTAAAGTCAATACAACAGAAAATAGCAGGCTGTTAATAGTTTTTTTTAACTCACCATGCAGGAAACCATTAGTTTCAACATCCTTCCTCTTTCTGACAATTCCCACGTTGACTGTACCAGCAATGTTTTCCTTGGATATAAGTGGAAGTTTATTGTTATTAAGACCAACAAAGTCATTCTTATTGATGTCTCTTGATTTATCCTCCTGGCTTTTCTTGTGTTCACTTTTGTCCTTCGCCTTCTCTTCCTTTTTCTTCTCTTTTTCCTTGTCTTTTTGCTTTCCATGACTTTTCTTTTCCCTATCTTTATCCTTGTTTTTCTCTCTTGGTTTGTCATCACGTCTTTCTTTAGGTTTCTGTTTTTCCTCCCTTGTCTTCTCAACATTTTCTTCAAATGGTCTGGGGACTCCATCAAATTTGCTTTTTGTCATTGTAGAAAGGCTGGGAGGTATTGCATTAGCTCCAATTTTAAGTTCACCCCTGAATGCTTGCCCATTCATCTTATTGTTAACAAATCCTTTCTCTTTGTTCTTTTCCTTGTGTTCAGCCAAATTTCCAGAATCCTTGATCGCACCCTGCCTGTCTCTTCATCCCTTTTGCACTCAACTGGAAATCTCTCCGCCAACTGACTTTGAGCACCCTTTTCTGCATCTCTGATCCTCCTCTCCAACTCCTGCACAAATTTTGAGTCCTCTGTCTCAACAGCAGAGAGGCCAAGCTGGATGTGAAACTGATCGGGGCGCTTGCTTTTCTCAGAGCTGATGTTTCTATCCCTATCTCTGAGCTGATGTTCATCTCTCCCTTTATCTGAGCTAATGTGTCTATCTTTATGTTCATCTCTCTCGTGAAGTTTCCCTCCAGTAGAAGGCTCAGGTAGAGCGGCAACTCTAGCCTCCTCAGAGATGCTGCTTTTCTCTTTATCCTTGTCCTTGTCCTTCTTTTTGTCCTTGTGCTTTTCCTTCTTGTCCCTGTGTTTATCCTTTTTCTCTTTCTTTTCTCTGTGTTTCCCATCACTTTTGTCTTTATCCCTTTTTTCTTTACCTTCTCTCTTTTCCTTGTCTTTCTTTTCCTTTTTATGTTTTTTCTCCTTCCTTTTCTCCTACACCCATGAAAAGGAACTGTTAGTTTATACCAAACAGGTCGATTACAATTTTTTTTTTGTTTGACAAGTAGGTCAAGTACAACTAGTTAAAAACATCCTTGTGCAAAAGGATGAAAAAACATGTCAAATCTAGCACAATATTATAAATAGCTTACATAGTGCCAAAATTAGGAAACCAAATGAGAAACTCAAGTTCAGGTGGAAATCCTAGATCTATCTGATGAATGCTCAAGAACAAAAGTATCCAATAGTTGAAGAGAAAAAACAAAAAATCAACCACCAGTTAAGAACTTAAATGATCATCATAGCAAACCAAACACTGAGTAGTCACATAGATTAAATTTGTATGGTAAACATTGTTTATTAGTAAGAAAAGCAAACATTGAACAAATACAAACAATCACTTTTACTAAACTTGGTCCCCCAATATGTTACGCAATAACAAAGTACAGAACAGGACATCAGCAAACACACTATTAAAAGGCAATCACATCTCACCGTGGCTCCAGCTTAATTAGCAGGATCCAAAAGCAATATACAAGTTTTGCTTCTTGAATATGAGTTTAGGCATCATGAAGGAAAAACATTTAAAAATCAAACAGTTCCTAATCAGTCTCCTTTCGGAGAGTTATCGTCATAGAAGAAGTCCATAATTAACTTCTACAGTCTCCAGCTCGTGCCGTGTGAAATGCCTTTATAATGAATGATGTTCCATAATGGGTTCAGCTACAAAATTATAACAGCAACAGAAAATATCCATGACAAAAAGAGCCCTCATCGTCCCTTTCAGATCACAGGAATCACTAATGAACTTATTCCAGCATAATGATTTCACCAAACGGAGGCTGTACAACAGACCATTCATACACCTGATAAAAAGTGTGACATGCGAAACCAGCTTTTAACCGATCCCTCAAAAATAAGAAATCAACCACCTTACTTTGGACAAAGGAGGGACGACAAGCAAGCAATTTCATGACTCAACAATCAACACAAAAAGCAAGACAGTTCAATCCATCAACAAGTTGGCATATCTCACATTAGTCACTTTCTTACGCCAATCTGCACTAAATAACCTATATGAATGGAAATTCCCATAAGGACAACATGACCAAAGGGCATCCTCATCTTGGTATAGCATACAAAGCTAACAAATAAATGAAAACATATCAACAACTAAACAAATATGTTCACATGCATTACAGAATAATATGGGCACAAGCATTACCAAATGCAATAGCATAATGCAGCTGATTCACAACAAGTCAACTTCACATTTTCAGAGGACACAATCACCTACAGTTTGGATTTATATCTCGTACATCTACAAAAGTAGGCTATATTGTAGCTAAGAAGATTGATAAAAAATTGTAGGAAGAGGAAAAATGATTTATAAATGATGTTCCTTGACCATGAAAAAACACGTAATAGAGTGCCAAGAAGAGGTTTTTTGGTGGGTGTTTGAACGGAAAGGAATTGATACTACATATATAAATACCATGTATATATGTATGCAGTATTCACTAGTGTGAGAACAATTGTATGAGATAAAAAGGAGTTCCCCATAATCGTGGGTTTACGCCAAGAATCAACATTCAAACCATACTTGTTTATCCGAGTTATCTATGAGCTAACGAACAATATTTTTCTTTATGATAGTGAGGGTCAAAGGTGTATGTCTGTATGATATTTGCAGACGGTGGTAATTAACAAAACTACGAAAAACGCACACTTGCTTACCCTAGTTAGTAGATGAGGTAACAATATAGAGGATAAGGTCCCATGGTGTAAAATATTTGCATACGATATTATGTTAATTAACAAAACCACAGAGGAGAAGCACTCTAGAAGGCAAGGGTTTTAAAATAATTGCAAGTAAGATTAAGTATATGCACTACAAGTTTAGCCAACATTAGAAAAGTAAAGCTAATGTAAGATTAGTCGGGATTGCGGTGCCTAAATGCAAATAATTCAAATATATAAGCTCAATGTTTCAGGAGAATGGTATAACAGATAACAATATTGCACATCAAACTATATGGTGGCTGAGAGAGGTGTTATGCAATAGGAAACTATCTATCAAAGTGAAAGGCAAGTACAATAAAACTGTCCTAAGACAAACAATATTACTAGGGAGTGAATATTAGGCCTCTAAGGTACAACATATCCGCAAGATAGAGTCACACAAAATGTGAATGATAAGAACACTGAAAGACAAAGCACTAACGCAAACCAAAAAAGGCAATCAGCAAACCACAAAATATTTCATCATAGCAGATAGTCCCCCCAATCCCACCACAACCACCTACGAAAAAAATATACACAACTTGCAGATTTTTCTTGACTCGTGGAGGGTATAATATGTTTGCAAGAAAAATACATCAAACTTCAGTAACTCTACTCTTAAAAGACAGACAAAATGAAGATAAATTCCACCAAATATACAGGAAACACCCACCAACATCAAAATACAGAATGGATCCTACGGGATAAGGCAGCTTACCACCTTTAGGGGGAAAAGTCCACTAGTTTTTAACGTCTAACTGAGGGCCAAATTGTGCAATTTTGGACAGTAAATGGGCAAATTTGGACCTTTTTCCCTAGTAAATATAGTCCTACTATCTTAAAACAACCAAATTAGGCCTATTTCCACATTTAAGACCACAAGTTTCAAAAGTCCAACAGAACACAAAATTGAGCAATTTTCGATATAACATGGGCAAGTTTGGACCTTTTCCCTAGTAAAGATAGTCCTACTATCGTAAAACAACCAAATTTTCCATGTCTCCACATTTATCTTCTCCCACAAATCTAGCAATTTCTCAAAAGGTGAACTTCTAAGGATACAATCCTACAAATACACAGCTCTAAATAGATCCAGATAATAATTAATTTACAAATGCCCCAAACTAAGATTCTGTAACTTAAGATAATTCAACTGAAACCACAGCCATGGCCAGAGAGCCTTTGCTAATAACAAATATACGTAATCCAGCTGAAGTATTGATGGGAAGCATGACAAGCAACCAGCAACTTCCACCAAAAGGATGGAGTATAGTGCATCCAAAGGAAGAAAATTAACATACCATTCAATTGGATTCAATTAAAAAAAAAATGTTACCCGTCATCATGTTCTAGAGATTTCGCCTTAGATAACTAAAGATGTCTAAAGCAGTCTACTTATGCATCACGTCTTATACTAATCAGAACAAAACAGAAAGCAGATCCCTTTATTTTTCCTTTTATACAAATATACACTATCTTTTCAGCAATGCTTTTAGAATGTCTTCTTCCGAATTCCGATATATTAAGACAATTGCTTTTAGAAATGTCGTCTCCCAATATATAAGAGAATCACACTACTTGGCTCAGAAGCATCCATACTTTTAAATTTCCAATCAATTAATTGACATTAAGTACCATATGAAAGAAAACGCCTTTGGAGCAGTCCACGCATCACAATCCACAGCCAATAGTCTCCAGATAATATGTTACTGGTCCGCATTATTAGAACAATAGAACATGCCATTTGGCACTACTTTGAATTATTAGAACACATTCACAAAAAGTGATAATTATATAAGTTGAACAGACCTCTTTCAATAAGTCACCCTCCTCTGGTTTAAGCTTCTTTTCATATCCCCGTGGTGGAAACGGAAAGCAGCGCGACATTGCACAAAATTCTACTCCGAAATAATAATAATAATAATAATACTCCAATTAATTTCTCACAGCAGTGTTGTTCCAGTAACGGAACGAACCAGAAATTATACTTTTGTCCATGCACCATGTCCCCACATTCCTTTCAAACTTCAGTTTGCTTCCATTTAATACCTTCACTAAATCAACCCAAAATCCACTAACTTAAACTTGCAAAATCCACTAAATTAAAATTGCTCTTCACTTCAAATTTCACAAACAAGAGTCAAAAACACAGTATTTCAAAACTCCGTCAAGGTAAAACTGCTAATAACTCTAGTAATATCTACAGTCCTCTTCCATAGCTCAAATCCCCTGCCAATTTTGCTCGCATTAATGGGCGATCAGCGGATCAATTGCTACTATTGAACTCTTCAAAACCCTAATTAGATAAAAATATCCCAGCAATTAAGCTCAATCACTTAGAGTAAGCGATCCGATTTAAAAACCCTAGAAAATTCCACAATGTCTCAGTAACCAATAAGAGCACCAAGCAAAAACAAAAGTGCGTTGAAATTCGAAGGAATCAAAGTGGAAAATTCCTCACTTTTTTCTTGTTCGTTTTATCAAAAAGGCGAATCCAGAGAAAAAGCCAAATTCTTGATAACCATTACAAACAGCAAACAAGCAACTCAATCACATTGAACACAAACCTCAGAGGAAATTCTAGCCTTTGCTATGGCTTCATCACTGAGCAATCTTTTCAACACCTAGAAATAATCACATCAAATGAATCAATTAATTAGTGGCAATCCATGGTGAACCTTATAGTTCAAGAGATATCTCAAGTTAAATCATTGTTACTATAGCTAATTATCTTGCCTCAGGAAATGGAGATTCTACAAAATACCGATTCTTCTTAAGTACGAGCTTCACTTTCCCGTAATTAGCAGTGGAAGCATGAATGAAATCAATCATCTCCTTGGGAAGCTTGGTCTTTGACAATTTGTTCAACACGGCTATTATAGTTTCAGTCTCAAGACCAACTGAAACAGCTGCATACAACGAGTGAGGCGTCAAGTTGTACTCATGCATCGACTCCGGCCTACAAAAATAAAAGCAATTCCGTTAACCCTCTCCAAACATCCACAAACAAACAAAAACGTAGAATGTACATCATCGACCACACAAAAGGTACCTGCAAACAGGCTCAGCAATGGCAATGAGAAAATCATAGGCTTGTTTATATAATGGAGAGAAGGTCTCAAGGAAAATTCTTCCATCAGCACAAGCCCACAATGGGCGATTGGCATGATCTGGTTTGAGTTCCAGTTTAGTGAAATCCATCTTCTTCCCTTCCCTCTCGCCTAAATATAAAAGTCATTCAAAACTTCCACATCAATTGAGTTGAAACATGACACAAAGTTATCCTATTAAAGCATCACCAAGTGTAACAAAGCACCTCCAGCATTTAAAAGGCAATGGGTGCAGCTCTTAAAACATACATAAAACTATTGGATTTAAGTTATAAACACCTACAATGTAATGATTTTTTACACAATTAGTGAATTTAAACTGTAATACCAGGTTAGTTACCATTTCTATCACATTACCAATTAATACTTTGCAAGAGATTTATATGTAATTACCTAATAAGTGACCTCTTTATGTAAACACTTTTGGCACCATAAGTCCATAGAACACAAACTCATATTTTTTAAATGATTCTTTATATGTTCTTTACACATGTATAGTTCTAGTCTGTTTATATTCTGGATCCGCCTCTATTAATAAAGGTAGAGTAATACCATCTTGAAAATCATCATCGCCTTCTTCTGGGTAGTACTGATCATCATCGGCAGCTGAAGAGCGATAATCCTCCTTCATCATCACAAAGGTATAAAAATTAGTAATAAAAATACAATCTTTAATTTTACTTAATAAAACAGCAAATAAGACATGAAACTAGCTGGGAAACTGAAACCTTAGAAGAAAACTTGATCTTTTTGCTGGGTCGACCTGAAATCATTCAATAATATACAAAATTTCATCAAATTGTTTTCCAAAAAATTTTACTAATTTTTGGGGATTTTTTGTTTTCGTTAATGATGTAAAAGAGTTAAAATCTTTGAATTCAAAAATACCATGTCCGTGACCCATTTTGCGAGAGGGTTTGATCTGATTATTGAATCCGAAAATATGAGCTCTTGAGAGTTTCTGTTTTCTCTTTGCTTGTTACAGTCGGTCCGTTGAAAGGGCTGTTTTGAGGAAAATTGGTAAAATAGCGGGGCATTTGCATCTATACCCGCTTTTTGTGTCACATTTTAACTTGTGCCCGCTTTGCAAAAAAAATTGCAAGCGTACAAACTTTTTCGCATAACTTCAGCACACGGGACTGAAGTAGCAAAGGCAATCACACAAAACTTCAACATTCTAGTAGTCGGGCCTGAAGTTCAGCTCTAGAGCTAAAGTTTTTGTGTTGTAACTGGGAAACTTCAGCTCTAGAGCTGAAGTTTTTGTGTTGTAACTGGGAAACTTCAGCTTTAGAGCTGAAGTTTTTGTCTTTGTAACTTCCATAACTATTCGATAGCATGTATATATGTATGTCATCCTCCGTGCCAACGAGATGTGACCTAAGCAAATAATATGAGAGAGACATCTGAGACTTTTTTACGACAACAAGAATATTATGGTCTGACCCTCAAGCATGACTGCGTGGTTGACTCAAATTATCTTATTTCCTAGTAAAACACCCCAAGTTGAGCAAATAAAAGATAATCTGATTCACATCAGGTTTCTTCTGCATTTTCTCTACCTTCATTTACAAGTAAAACGAAGAAACATTTAGGGGAATATACTTTACTATTTCTGATGATGCTAATACAACAACAACAACAACCCAGTATAATCCCACTTAGTGGAGTCTGGGAAGGGTAGTGTGTACGCAGACCTTACCCCTACCCTGGGGTAGAGAGGCTGTTTCCAAATAGACCCCGGCATCCTTCCCTCCAAGAACTCCCACCTTGCTCTTGGGAGACTCGAACTCACAACCTCTTGGTTGGAAGTGGGAGTTGCTTACCATCAGATCAACCCCTCTTGTCTATGGACCAAATAAAGAACACTAGCAAATTGTTAAAGAATAGAAAGGTAACTCAGTTGAGAATCATTACCAAGCAAGGATTTCCATCAGCAAACCCACAAATCAAGATAAACCTAACTCTTAAACTATGTAATGATAACATCAAATGCAACCACTGGCAGGAAGTGAATTCGATTTTGCGTCCCTCAGTTTTGAGTTTAGCACTTTGATCAGTCCTATACAGGGTAGTGTTTCTCAAAAGACACCATGTACAATCTTAAAATGAAAAGCCAGCAACTTCTTCATCTTCGTCCTCGTCTATGTCACCATTATCCTCCTCACTAAAAATCTTGATGTCATCATCTTCTTCTTCCTCTTCATCCTCGGCATCCATCATAGCCTTGCCCTTATCTTCTCCATCCTTCAAACCAGTGCTCAGTACTACAGTTTGTCCTCCGGTTTTCTCCATATCTTTTCTCAGCTTTTCCATATTCTCCCTTCTACGTCTTTCCTCTAATTGTTGCTTCTCCTCCCGTCTCTTGTCCAAGTCAGCCCTAAAAGGAAATTTTTGCAACAATAAGAAAGGGGACATGATAGCTTTTGAGCATCCGATAAGCATTTCAAGTTATCAGTGTTATTTCAAGAGATACAAAATTAAGTTTCAGTTAATACTTGTAAGTTTCCATGTACTCCTCAGCGCTGGCTTCAATTGCCTTGAAAAAGTCCTCCATCCCAGCCCCTGAAACTGCAGACACTCCAACAGATCTGAGATTCTTGTAGAACTCCTCAAGTGCAAGAGAGAGGCTTCGAGTCAGAGTTGATGTGTAAGAACTGTCAGCATCTAGTGCCGCATGGAACACCTCAAAATCTTTCATCCACTGCATTGAAATTGTATCATAAGAAATCAAAATTCCAGAAAAGCAGCTGATGAATATAAAGGCACAAAGTAAGAGGAATCCAAATAGTAAGAATTTAACTCAATACTCAATCACAAACATCTCCTGCTCCCCCCCCCCCCCCAACCCCACACACACATAAATAAAACACACTTTTTTTTTTGGTAAAAGACATCATATTAATGTGCAGCAAAGTGCTGCAAGTATTTACAGGAGATAGCCACATTACAGAATATGTAACAAGCTCAAAAGATCGATCATGGCTTCTATGATAAACAAACACGCAATTGCTCGACAACCATCATAAGTAAAGCTTTACACATGACTCTCTGGTTTAAACTACGTCACAAGAGATACAGCACAAAACAGAAACAGTGTTAACTGTCAATATAATTGTTTCGTTGATTCAATATAACAGCTATTAGAGATAAAGGGGTAATAGCTTCTGATCCACCTATACGTTTTCTTGAACGTCGTCATTTTATAGTAGGTGCATAAATGGAATAATTTCCATAGTAAACTTAAATGGACTAATAGTGGAGACAGCCAAACTCCTAGACTTTTTCAAGGAAAAATTAGAGAAATGTCTGGATTTATTCTACTACCTCCAAAGCAAACTGATGATTAGCCACATCTGTCTTGTTGAATGCCAATACCAATGGCAACCTTGTTTTGTACAGGATGCTACATGCATACAGCATATTGCTCATAAAAGTAGCTGGACTTTCAGACCGTGGTGTATCAACCACATATGTCACCACAGTGGGAAAAGTAGATGCAAAAGCTTCAGTTATGATTGCGCCAGAGGCAGACCAAGTGAATATCTCAATCTGTCCAGGAGTATCCACGAGAACGTAGTCCAACTGGTCTGCTCTTTTTTCAATGACTGATATCACCTGCAAATAAGTAGAAGATATTGTTGTCTCAAACAAAGCTAGAGGAAAAAAAATGCATGTAAAGCTTTTCATCCCTCAAATCCCTGCTAGCTACTCTTCTAATAATTGATGATGAGAGACCTGGTAAAAAGAACAAGCGAAAATTGAGCAAACATCAGATATGGATTTTATTGCTTTCACATCTTATCCACCACATATTTTCAAAACCGACGTTGCTGATTCTTGCAACAGAAAAATATTAACTTATGCTCTTTAAGACATCAAATCTGATAAACAATACATATAGACGTCATCCCAGAACATTATCTACAGAGGAGGCTTAGATGGATGAATGCCACTTGAGAGTCTAAAAGAAGGGAAGATTAAGGAGAAATGTTTCAGCGAACTTTAGAGAAGCATCTCTATTTTAGAGCTTAAGAGATTTCTACCATCTGGCCGTCAAACCTATTGTTAAGACAAGATAGGGTCAAAAATCAAGGTTTAGAAACATGAGTAATACTCCGAGATACCAACACCATGTTGCAAGGAAACTCTTGGAAATAAAATAAAAAAAGGCTTGACAAGCTAATCCGGGCAGTTTTCGCCTTCAGTGCTCAGCAGCTGTAGCTTTGTTGTTCCGCATCTCGGGTTTCTCATGCAGAGAGTATCTAAAACAATAAGAATGTTCCAAATTCATTTGAGAAACCTAGTTATGCAGGTGTGTGTTGCTTTAGTCCTTAAGATTTTAGTGTCCACTCTTCTCAGATTAACCAACATCTAGTATTAAACTTGCCGACTTGCCGTCATGGCACTAAGTTTCTCACTTTGAAGGATCCTGCAACTACTCCTTAGAGAGCTTGATTAATTTCTCAGAGTGTTGCTAATTTGCTTTATTACCTTTTCTATTTTTTGGGAGGAGCAATACAAAATTAGCTGTGTGCTATGCTAATAAAAGGCTATTGATGTCAATTAATGGGGTAGTACTTTCTTTAGGAAGCTTGTTTAGTATGGTTGTTTCTTGCCTGACTCAGAAAACTTTGATCTGCACTCTAAAATGGACTGAATACTTTATTTTGCAGATTTCAAGATCCATTGGTGATGTGTAATTATAAAAAGCTGAATTCAACAGGGAGCCATTTTACGCAAAGTTTCGTCTTCAAGAACCATTTGGCAAGCCCATATTGAGCTTAGATCAAACAATTTCAGTGCACCATTTGCAACCTGATGACCAGTTTGTCATATGTTTATCAGATGGTCTCTGGAAGCATCTAACTAACCAAGGAGCAAAAGATTTTGTACAAAATCACCCATGCAACGTAAGCTGTTTTTCGTGAAAAAAGTTTATTTCCTTTAAGCAATGAAATCTTAATAACCAATGGTATGAATATTAATCTCTCATACAGGTGAATAATCACTGTTTGACTGTTGACGGCTTTTAATCAGTTCAAATGACTGGTTGACATCCTAAACTTCTTTTTTATACACGACAGGTCACAATAAGAGTTTATTGAAATAATCAGGTGATGCACTTTGCATAAAATTAATTACATCTAACTCTAAGTTTCTTATATGCAAGGGATCTCCTGTTTGTTATGGAAAGAGAAAAAGAAGAAGTGTTGAGGAACAGTGGGGAATTTTCTATTAAATGTTTCCAGGAGGTGCATTAGGCCTCTCCACCCATATGCCGAGCAGTAGAAGCCACTTAATCAAATTTTGCTGCCACTGTGTCAAATGCATGAATAATAAATTTGCCTCAGTATGCAACGGTAAGATTTGCTGCTGTGTGACCAGGAGGTCACGGATTCAAGCCGTAGAAACAACCTCTTCTAGAAATGCAATGCTAAGTGAATCTGTGTACAGTAGACCTAATGTGGTCCGGCGCTTTGTATACCCTGCACATAGCAGGAGCTTACTGCAACAAGCTGCGGTTTTATTATTTTCAAGTGTTTCCCCAAGTTTCTGACTTCTTTTTGGTGTAGATAGATGTAGTAAAATATCTATATGTCTCAACACCTTTATGTAGAAAAAACAGTTGGATCAAAACTTAAGAGGCTTGTTTGCCACACAAGGGATTGCTAGAAGGTTAGTGAAAACGGCGTTGCAAGAAGCAGCAAAGAAAAGGGAGATGAGGTATTCAGACTTGAAATTCATCGTGGAGTTTGTCGACATTCCACACGACATCCCAGTGGCAGTTGTTTTCCTGGACTCGAATCAGTCAAAAGTCCTAATATTTCTATAAAAGGAGGTGGCATTAGTTTGCCTACAAAGACTACCCCAACATAAGTTGGTTGGTGCAACTTTATGAAGTTGTTACAGATGTTATTGTACTATGTATCTTGTGAATACCAGGTAGCACTTCTAAAAGTTCAAAAGCTAGTCCAACAATTTTTTAAACTGTAATCTAACGGAGACTAATACTTGGATTTAGTTCCAAGTGCCCAAGAAAGGAACTGGAAGAAAAAGAGTATATTCACAAATATCAGTTGAGTTGTTTCCTTGAAGTAATTCCTTATTGCTTCTATTATATAGTTAACCTGGAGGTTGTAAAGACCTAATTTATTCTTTATAATGATATTTTTACGGTTGCTATTGAGAAGAATTGTTGTTTTCAGATTGTAAAATTGCAGTTAATTCAAAAATCAAATTATTGTTTAGAGTGGATGGTGGAATTTGAATCAAGGGAATTAAAGAATGATTAGAATATCCATCAACAGCATACAACATTGTTTAAAGAACAAGAAAAGTGATAGAAATCTTTGCGCAGTCTATTGTTGGTTTTCCAGAATATGTTGAACAACGAAGATATAATAAAGCATGTTAATTTTGATAGTACGCTAGATATTATTTATATCCTAGTCATTTGTAATTCCCGATCATGTCTTGTACCCAAACATCCATCTAGCAATTTATATTACTAATATTTTCATGTTCTTCCACTACTATATTATATGATGTTATCATAATTAGTGGTTTTACTATGATTTTTTTCAAACACTGTACACATATTTAGTTATGAAAAGTCGTGACTGAATAATATTAAGCCATTTTATGTCGGAAAAAAATAATCTTCAGATTTACACCAAAAATATAACCACAACTAACATGGCTTACGAATGACGATAACAAATTTCTACTGTTGTTTTTGCATAGTCCTAGTATTTTGGGAAGTGAATAGGTTCTGTTGAAAAAGGTTGAATCTTTCTTATCAGCAAAAAAGAGAAAGAAAAGGTAAGATCTTCTTATAGTTGAAGAATCCTTATTGTGTTCTATATTCTCTCTTGTTTTCTTCTACTTCTCATATTTGCAATTGCTTTCTTCTAAGGTTTTTTTTATGCACTTGGATTTGGTAGCTCTTAACTCTTTTACGGCTGTTACCAAGATCGATGACAGACCAATATCTTCAAATTTCATTTGGGGTTTATGCTTCATCAGATATTTTAAGATATACTCCATATGGATAGGTACTCAATGTTGGTTAACTTAGTTTGCATATTAAAAAAATGAAACATGTGTGATTGTATTTTCACACAAAAACTGCAGTACTATATTTCTTTGTTGATTTGGGTGGTGGAAGAAGCACCTAAGCTATTGCTACAAAAACTCTTTTGTACCTTACTAGTCACAGAAGTAGATGTGGCTCTTTGGATTGTAGGGGGTAGGTGGAGTTGTATGATTTAAAAGTCCTCGGCACCTAGTGCCATATTTAGAAATTCTTTTCTTCATGTATTCGGCATTCGAAAATCACTTATTCAGTTAATCTAATTTGGAAGGATATTTCTCTTCTTAGGACTTGAACTTCAGACATCTGAGTAAGGGTGAAGAGATCTTGTTCATTCGATGGGCGAGGGTGCAATGGTTTACAATATGATATGAATATTGTGGCCTTTGAAACAGAAAAAGAGTTGTGCTTCTTTGGTTGGTAAGCAATGGTAATCTTTTCGGTTCCTTTTTTATACAAGGCCGGAGAGTTTTCAGTTCCTTGACTCAATCAGAAAATAAAACTAGTCACAAACACGCCAATCAAATCAGCCAGCACTTTGGACTTCAAAAGAGCGTGCCCTCACATGTATCCACAAGTTTCAAACTGGGAAGAGGTGGAACAGATTACCAGAGCCAATGAAGTGCTGATTATTTTAGGTTGAGCAACTTCAAATTTCTTAGGAGAAAACTGGAACCTAAGGGAGTATGATTGAACATAATGAAAATTGATAAGATCTAAATTTGGACTTCGTAATCCAACAGGCCTAACAAGAACATGAAGATTAAAATATGGATAGGATAAGTGGACTGAACGAAATTATGTACTCCCTCCGTTCCAATTTATGTGAACCTGTTTAACTGGGCACGGAGTTTAAGAAAAGAAAAAAAGACTTTTGAAATTTGTGGTCCTAAACAAGTCCAAATAGGGTCCAAAGTATTTGTGTGGTTATAAAAGCTTCTCATTAAGGGTAGAGTTGTAAGTTTAAGCTAAATTATTACCAAATTTAGAAAGGGTTCATTCTTTTTGGAACGGACCAAAAAGGAAATAGGTTCACATAAACTGGAACGGAGGGAGTAATTCAGATCACCGACACAAAATATTGTCCAAGTGTTTGAGCAATTTTACTGTTGAATTCATATAGGCCCATAATCAATAGCTGACTGAAATGCAAATACACCATGATTTATGCTAGCTAATATCAAGAAATTCATCCAATCCATCTCTTCTACCACAAGAAGTGATCAGCCAAAAAGAAGACGGTATACCACAAAGATAAAAGAGGAAGGAAACTACAAACAAGCTTTCTCTAGACCACGTAAGTTTAAGAAAAAGACGAAAGAAAAATTCTTCTCACGCATTCAATAAAAAAAATCTGATCATATCAAGCTTTACCTCATCAAACTTCGTGGCAAACAAGTTGAGCGAAGTGAGAATTCCTCCATTTGGCCCAAGATTGAATTGCTTCATGACTTCCTTGTATCGAACAGTGTCTCTAATATCAATATTTGCACCAAATGGAAGGGTCAAGACGGCAGGATCAAGGTTCAATACATAACCCCGCATATTGGATGCCATTGTGTGGCAAACAAGTCGGTGGAGAAATGTTGTTTTTCCACTACCTAGGCATCAAATTAAAACAAGTTCTATAAGTTCAACCCTTCAATATAAAATGCAACAAACAGCTTGGCAATGTTCGTGTTTAACCAATGGTATATATATCAACTCCATAACCCAAATAAACAGGACTTTACCAGCCATCCCAACCACTATGATAATGACTGGCTTTTTCTTGAAAGTGGAGGATGACCCCTCGATATTAAGCTTTTTCATCGAGTTAGATATGTCATCCTTCCCCTGAACCTATGACCAAACAATCGAGGAAGAAAAAAAAGGAGAATATTAGTCAAGGCTTAGCTTCTTCTGTTGTACAGTAGTCATTCTGAAGAATTGTAAGAGTAATCCAAATTACGAATATTACCTTACTGTCAACTTGCATCGAACCCTCGGCCTCTTCTGGTACCTTTGAATCAATCTCCATTCAGGATATCTGCAAAATCAATGAGGACTTCGATCACTCTCAATGTGATTATTCCCCCAATTTAAAATAATTATGATTGTATCAACAGTAGGAGCAAAAAGGAAGCTAGCAAAGATGGCGATAAATTAATAAATGCAGGAACATCACGACGCCCTGCATCAAATTCCATGAAGATGCTGCCGAAGGCTAATTGTTTTCAAACTACTGTGGATAATTCTTTATTCTTCTGCTTAAGCAAAAAAGCCCAAACTAATTTTGACTTTTGATAAAGCTCGGGCTAGTGATATAGCTAGTGATACTGTCCCTCTTAATCTCACCCTTTTCTTTCTTATAGCCTGTTTGGCCAAGCTTTTTTTTTTGCCGAAAGTGTTTGTTATAGCCCTTTCATCCTTCGTCCTCAATCACCGCTAGCCTCAATGGAAAAAATAAAATTTATTAAAAACAATTGTAGTATTTCTTACGCCTTTGGCCCTTTTCTAAACGGAGTTTGCACATGCTTATGCTCATTGACCATTATATGCTAATAATATGTTTGGAAGTTCATACACAGGTGCACCGAACTCCAGTATATTATACTGGACCGATCTCTATTACAACAAAATAGTGGCTATAATTTTTAGTATTTTTTAATTTATTTAGTTGAAAATATATACAATTAACTGTAAGTAATGGAATTTGCTAGAAAAGAGGCGATAAAATTGGGATGATTGAGTGTTTTTTGGCCGAAAAATCTGTATATTAAAACATCTATTTTAATTGAAATAAGTTGCCAATTGTCTTATTAATAGGTTTCCACTTGGTTTCTTAATAACTTACCACTTGGCTAAATGAGAAGGCAAACTTTCTTGCTTAATGAGAAGGCAAACTTTCTTGCTTTAATATATATAATATAGATATATATAGATAGAGGTGTCAAATGGGCGGGTTGGGTCAATTTTGGGCGGGTCAAAATGGGTTGAGTCAATAATTGGGCGGGTCAAGTGACCCGCCCAAAAGTTACTTGGCTAAGATGGGTTGGGTCAAGATGGGTTAAAATTCGGGTCATAACCCAACCCGCCCAACTCTTATTAAACTTTAATTAATATGTGTTATTTTCTTACAAATTCTATAATTACTAAATAAGGCTTTTTTGCTTTTTGTTATGGTCATATTTAAAATATTAAACAAAAAATAAAATTATTTCTAAGATATTTTGACAAACTTACTCATGGATCAATTTGGGCTAAAAATTAGTCCAACTTTAAATGGGTTGAGATGGGTTGGGTCAAGATGGGCTAAATTCAATAAATGGGCGGGTCAATAACCAACCCAACCTTGGGCGGGTTGGGCGGGTCATTTGGGCTTGGGCCAAATTGGACAGCCCTATATATAGATGATGGTATGAACAAATTAGTACAAATTCCTGTAGAAAAGAAAACAAAAACCCAAAGCCTTCGACCTAATATTATTGGGCTTAAAGCCCGTTTGGATTTAGATGATTTGAAGTAGCCGAAAAGTACTAAAACTGTTTAATAAATAAGCAGTTACTTGTTTGGGTACGTGTGCTGAAATTAATAATAAGTTGCTGTAGTATCTAATAAAAAAATGTTGATAAGCTATTTTTCTGTTAAAAATGACTTAAATAACCTTAGAACTGTTTACACTTATAAGGGCGTAATTTCTTCAAAATTTTAGATTTAAGATTGATTCAAATACAAAATATTCAATTTGTCATTTTATTTTAAATATAACTGTGCTTAGATAAGAAAATTTTTATGATACATATAATTTATTTTATGATAAGCATATAATCATAAGTTATAATAATTAATAAATTGACAAAAGTTTTTCGGTAAAAAATAAACCTAAAAATAGGACAAATTATTCGAAGAGAAACAAACATTGTCTTCATCACCACAACACTTAGAAATCAATACACCAAGAATTTGATATGTACTCATTTATTACATACAGTTCAAAGATATAAATATTAATACACAATCACATAGACATAAATATGCAAAGGAACAGAACATTTACTTATCTTACATAGTCAATGAGAATTGCAGACTTGAAGAGGTGGGGAGGGGGGTAGGTTAAATACTTGAGGCAGTGAGTATCGATATTTTGGTCAAACTTAAAGTGCCTATAAGCTAACAATTCATAAGCTGGGTCTGACCACCTTATGACTTTTGGCTTATTTTTTACTTATAAGCACTTGGCTTATAAGCACTTTTAACTTTACCAAACATGTAAATAAGCCAAAAAGTGCTTATAAGCTAGTTTGACCAACTTATACGCTTGGCCGAACACCCTCTTAATCCCACCCTTTTCTTTCTTATAGCCTGTTTGGCCAAGCTTCTTTTTGGCCAAAAGTGTTTTTTTTGGCCAAAAACACTTTTGACCAAAAATTAAGGTGTTTGGCCAAGCTTTTATAGAAGGAAAAAAAGTTCTTTTGAGGAGAAGCAGAAGCATTTTTGGAGAAGCAGAAAAAAGTAGCTTCTCTCCCAAAGCACTTTTTTTTAGAAGCACTTTTGAGAAAAATGCACTTAGAAGCAGTTCTTAAAGCTTGGCCAAACACTAATTGCTGCTCAGAAGTGCTTTTCAAACAATTAGCCAAACACAAACTGCTTCTCACCAAAAGTATTCCTTTATTTTTTTCAGTTAAAAAAACAATTCAGTTTTAAAATTATTTTTTTTCACTTTTTTTAAAGCGTTTTTTTGTAAAAACTAGAAAAAAATGTAAAAATTGATTTTTTTTCTTCTGTTTTTGACAAAAAAAATTCGTTTTTTAAAAACTAAAAAAGATTTTTCAACAAAATATTTTCATCTTTGACAAATATTTTTTTCTCATTTTTTTTTGTAAAAATTGGAAAAACAAATTTGTAAAAACTGATTTTTTTTAACAAAATATTTTTGTTTTTTAAAAAGCGGCGCATCTTTTTTTTTTTGAACTTTTTATTCGGGTCCGGTCAATGTTTGGGACGGGATAATCCAAAAAATGGTTAGATTTAGGTTAGTATTTTTAATAGGTTAGATGTTATAATTTTGACCAATAAGAAATTATCACGTGGAATTTAAATAAGTAATTATTTTTAGTTTAGGGGCATTTTTAGGACTGTAGGAGTATTACTTACTTCCCGTTATTTCTCAAAAAGTCATTCTCCCTCCCGTCAAAAAGCAAAACCCTCCCTTGCTTCCACCCCGCCAAGCCTCCGCCGTGTCTTCCACCACCAATTTCAGTAAGTTGCTCGTGTTCCATCAAATACTGTTTTTTACATCCTTGTTGTTAAAAGTACTGTTTATAATTACTTTTTGCCTTGCAAAAATCTAGCTTTGTCCCAAAAAACTTCCGGTCTCTGGCCATTATGCTGATGGCAATGACATATAAGTTAGGAAAAAAAAAGAATACTTTTGGCTTTTAAGTTTCAGTAGTTGTTCAAACGATTTTCCGCTAAATTATTTGCTCTTCAATACTGTTTATTTTTATTTTTGCTTTAGGTTGTCATAAGTATTACTAACTCTTTTAAATCCATTTGTGTATATAAATTGAAAAGAGGAGTGCCCCGAATCGTAGCCCAACGACACTATGATTTTTCTTTAGTCGTTTAAAGCTGATGTAGTGATGTTGAGACAATTGATGTCATGTTCTGCTGTGTGAAATCAAGTAAAGCTTTTTCGAACAAGTGATACTGTTTTCCAACTAGTGCGGAAACTTCTCAAATTCCACGTAAATATAGTATCCATTAATCAGTTTTATGACACTAACTATTAAATCCAACTATGAATCTACAGTCATTCCAACACCTTTAAAAGCATACACCAACATGACTGAACCCACCAAATGATTCAAGAACAACAACTTCAAATATCCCAGTTTTTTCTGGACGGATGAGAAAGAATGATGCACGAATAATTTAAACAATTTATAAAAATCAAGAAAACAAAAAACTAAAACTCACCTTATACTGTACAATCAAGGCGTATAAAAGAAACAAAAAGGTAGTTGTAAGAAGAGGTGAGCAGCGGCGGAAATTTTGAGGAAGAAACCAAGCGCAAGACTGGGCAAATTAGCATATGTTCGTTTGAGCAGTCGTGTCAAAAGTAAACTAGGTTAATATTTGAGTTTTCCAAAAATACCCTTCGACGACGTCACTTATTAATAAGGGGAAAATATATGGATCCACACAGAAAAAAAAATTCCAAAATCTTTAAAATGTTCTGCAACTCCTATGGCTTAATTCCGGTCTCTTCATCACCACCCCCCTCTATCTCCCCCTCCTCCCTACACCCCCGTATATACTACCCCTCAAATTCCCAATTGAGAACCAAATTTGGTTCCTTGAAAGCAAAATCGAAGCTCAACGACGTCGTTTCATATGCTGAGCTCGATAATAGGAGTTTTTATCATCTTCTTGGTATACCAGAAACGGGGACTTTATTGGAAATTAAACAAGCGTACAAGCAATTAGCAAGAAAGTACCACCCGGATGTTTCACCTCCGGATCGGGTCGAGGAGTATACCCAGAGATTTATTCGGGTTCAGGAAGCTTATGAGATTTTATCGGATCCTAGAATGAGGGATATGTATGATAAAGATATGGCTAAAGGACTTCACTTTGCGTTTTCTGCTCGTAGGCGATATCAAAACGATGAGGTTAGTTTTACTTTAAAGTTTTCTCAATTTTTTGTCGGGTTGAAATTTTGCGGAGTGAGGCTTAACCCGCCCCGGTAGATATAGCGTTCACTAGCCACTTTCTGGCTTTGCCTTTGAAAAATAACCGTTATCCTGAAGTTTCAAATTTCAGAAGATGGTGGAGTTTCACTTGTTGATATGGCCACTTTTCGGCCCATATTGTTATTCAAAACAATGTTTGTTTTGATTGTTTCATTAAAATTAGTTGAATTGTATTGTTAAATCCATTGTTTCGGAACAATGAAAAGTATCTTTTTTTAAACAACCGATTTGGTGCGGTGGGATTGTTTCCTATTTTTCTTTTCAATTATGTCCTAACTTATTACTATATAATTATATTTTATCTTTTAGCTTTTCTTTGCTATTTTAACTCCAAATCTCCAACCTATAACCTACTTTATTTTTTTCCAGAACTTCCGCCGCCAACCTTAAAAGGAGTTTTGCCGCCTTCTATTTTATTTTTTCTCCTAATTTGCTTTTAACTCAATTCTAATTAGCTTTCGCTTTCTTAAGGTGTTTTGCCTTCTTCTATTTTGTTTTTTAAAAAATTTTATGCATAATTTTTGATAAATTTAATATTTAAACAATTGAGGGATTTTTGATAAATTTAATATTTAAACAATTGAGGGTATTTTAGTAAACTTATCAGTTACTGTACAGTATGATACAGTCAAACCAAACAGCAAAATATTATTTAACAATAACAAATAATACAATCTATCCAAACATTATAAAACGATGGGGAATAATAATCCAGACAGAGTGTTAAATTCCACAAACTCCTAGAAGTGGCTTTTTTTTTTAATTACAGGAGTTGAAAAGTGGCTATTTGTGAAATTTGCCCTGTCCCGTCCCAATTGCCATCCCTAGGAAAATATGGTCTATCCAGGAGTGATTTGCTTATAGGAGTTCATTTTTATGCGCTGATACTGTAATTTTTATAGTTTGTTAAACAACAATGGAAGTTTAAAATTCTTGACACTACCGGTCTATATAACTTACAACAACAACAACAAACCCAGTTAGTTCTCACAAGTGGGGTCGGGGGAGTGTAGGGTGTACACAGATCTTACCCCTATCCTGAAAAGGCGGAGAGGCTGTTTCCAATAGACCCTCGGCACGGGCCTATATAACTTAAATCCAGAAAAACATAGTTATCTGCATCTTAAAGGCTGACATGAAAAAAATTCTAAAGATAAGAATTTGCCGACATGGTTTGACTAGAATCTTAGTATATTCTGCTAAATCTCACTTTTTTATTTGAAAAAGAAGGTGTTAGAGTAAGTGCGGAATATTGAGAATATTTACTGTGTAACTGTCATATCTGGATGGCATGTTAATTCTTAAGATTGATCATGGTTGGGATCAAGTTATCGGTCTGCCTCATCAGTTCAGATGAGTGAACAATACAACAGAAAAGAAATGTTTTTGACCAATCCAAAGAATTTAATAATTGCAGAAAATTACATGCGTCTTGTTGAGTATGATAGAACTGCTGGAAATTAGGAAGAGATGGTTTAGTTATTGGTCTTTCTCATATATTCTTGGGTAGATGGTGTTATTTTCTGCCTCTATTGACGTTTGTAATCGTTGGTGTTCCCACTGCCTTGCTCTATTTGGACTACATGAATGTTATCATATTAAAACTTGTGGTTTCTGGAGCTAGAAAGCTATTGACTAATAAAACAACTTTTTGCATGTAAACTATGATAAGTGTTCTAAAATTACTTGAATAACTAGTTTTACTGAAAATACCAAACACGGCTTTCCCTTCTGTCATCTTCTTACTCCTTTCGTGTGTTTTCGTCTTCCCCTCAAACTCGAGACTACTTCCGTTTTTAACTTGGTTGGCTTCAAGAAACTTTTAAATGCAATGCTCCTCGCTCAGGTTGTTTGACCGTTTTTATACTCTACTCCTGCCATTATTTCTAAACTAATTATAATCCTAATCAATCTCATTGAAACTTTTCCTCCTCGTGTGCATCTCGACAACTTGACTTCTGTTTCTTTCACATTCATGTAATTGACTTCTGTTTTGCTACTATGATCTAATGACATGTTTTGTTCTTGAATTCTTGTTATCCTTCTGCTAATTTGATTCTTTTCTTATGCATATAGTCAATGGAGGAGATAGGCGAGTGGAAAAATCGTTGGCAGTCTCAACTATCAGAGCTAAAGAGAAGAAGCACGCGCAAGGACTCTGGTAACAGTATGTCATGGGGAGCACGTATGCGCAGGCAAAGGAACGAAGCTTCATCTTAATCGATAATAATCAATACATTATTTTGTATATATGGAATTTTTTTTCTCCTTTTTCTTCTCGTCTTAGTGCTAACCATATATGAAAATGCACCTAAATAGGCAGTGCATTTTGTACATAGAGTAATGTGGATCAAGAATTCCATCTCCAGTAATATACTCCTGCTACAGAAAAGGCAGTATTTTATTTATGTTAAGCAAGTTTGGCAAGCTTTCCTTCTTACCAATTCTCTCAGAATTGGGTGAAATTACATGATGGTGTGAAAGGTCCAACGGCGGAGCTATAGTTTTACTTGGGGGTTCAGCAGAATTGGAGTGGCTTCGGCTCAAATCTTGTATTTATGTCTAAAAATTTATTAAAATATATTTAAACCAAAACTATCAAGAGCCCAGTAAACTGCCTTTTCTTGAATCCAGACCCCACAAACCCAAAATTTTGTGTTCGTCTCTGATAGCATTTTTTGGAGATGATGAATTGGGAGTAAGCTTTGAGCCGAGGGTATATTGGAAACAGCGTCTCTACTCCCTCGGGGTAGGGTAAGGTTTTTGTACGCTCTACCCTTTACAGACCCCACTTGTGCGATTTTACTATCCTTTACAGACTTTACTTGTGCGATTTTACTGGGTTATTGTTGTTGATGATCAATTGGGAGTAAGGAAGATGTCAATTCATGAAGTCAATTCTTGGTCATTTTCATTATCATCTTGTATGACTCAGTCTAGTGTTCAGTTGTAAGGCATATTATTTTCTGTAAATAAAGACCACATCACAAAATGTGGCGCTTGGTCTATTTTGGTTTCTCATATCTTCCTATTTAATTACTAAAGAAAGAGACACCCACAGTTTGCTTTTAAGTTATTGGTTTGTTCCCAAAAATAACCAAAATATGTTGCTTTCTGCAATTTGTCCTGTGATATTTTTCCATATGGATTGATGGAAAGTTGTACACTTGTTGCCTAGCTTAAGGACTGAGAGTTATCTTTAAAATCTTGGACTTATTTTTGTTATAATTTTCAGCCAACACTTTTGGACCTTTCTTATTGTGAAAATTGCATAAAAGGAATAAAGAAACTTCAAGATTGTGGTCCACTTCTAGACCTTTGTATTTCAGTAAGTGCGGGCCATATGAAAAGTGATTGTTAGCAATTTCTACTTTCATAATAAAAAAAGAAGCTTTGCCTTCTTACTGTAGCATGGGACAACCATGTGAAAATAGTACGGGCTAGACAGTTTTGGGACTGATATTTAAAAAATAGACAGCCTTTACAAAGTTACTGAAAAATAGCTACTCCCTCCGTTCCAATTTATGTGAACCTGTTTTACTGGGCACGAAGTTTAAAAAAAAATGAAGACTTTTGGAATTTGTAGTCCTAAACATGTCAGAAAGGGATCCAGAGTATTTGTGTGGTTAAAAGCTACTCATTACGGGTAGAATTGAAAGTTTAAGTTAAATTATTTCCAAATTTAGAAATAGATCATTCTTTTTTAACGAACCAAAAAGGAAGTAGCATAAACTGGAGCGAAGGGAGTACTATTTTGCTAAAACATGAAAAGTTCCAGCATAATATCCTGGATTATGGAGCTCCTGAGTATAAACTTCAAGTATATTATGTTGGGACTCTAACACACAGATAATTCCCAACATAATCCACTAAATTATGGAGCTCCTGCGTATAAACTTCCAGCTTATTATGTTGGAATTCCAACATATTATGAAATTCCAGCACATTATGCTAGCATACTATGCTGAAATTTTTCCAAATTTTATAAGAGTGTTTTTGTTCAGATTCTATTTTTATATGACAAAGTGGCTAATTCTCGATTATTTTTGAAATTGTGACTATTTTTCAATTACCAATTATAAATCTGACTATTTCTAAAAAAAAAATCCCCAACAACCATAGCTTAAAACCTTCATCTCGCAATTAACTACTCCCTCCATTCCAATTTATGTGAACTTGTTTGACTGGGTACGGAGTTTAAGAAAAAATAAAGACTTTTAGAATTTGTGGTCCTAAACAAGTCAAGAAGGGGCCCAGATTATTTGTACGGTTATAAAAGCTTCTCATTAAGGATAAAATTGTAAATTTAAGCTAAATTGTTTCCAAATTTAGAAATGGATCATTCTTTTGGGAACAGACTAAAAAAGAAATAGGTTCACATATACTACTAGTCTCTAAATACAAAATTTGTACACACAACGTATCCTCTTCCCATATAAAACTAAGAAAAATATATATATTCGGGAACTAGTTTTAAATACTAAAAGAAAAACTAAAGAAGAGAGGGCCTACCTCTAATATACATCCCATAATTTTCGTCTAATTAACTTGAAATCCGATGTTAAATGGTATTTTTTTAAGATAGTGGAAATCGACTATAAACAAGACCTTGCATCTCAGTGAATTAAATGAATGCAACTACCACTTTTCTTTTGTTTGTGCTTTTTATCCCATCTATCTTACAACTATAGTAATACTATGTTACAATTCAAAATTGTGGAGTTGTAAAGACCACAAAAGCTAGTTCTTTTACACTCAATTAGAAAGAGCATCCAAGCTTTTAAGCAAATAGAATAAACTTGCATAAGCTTATGCATCTTCCTAGACACACTATCCCGCCGTTCCATCTGTGGGGTTATCAGATATATGGCAATAAGTTGCCCCTCCGTCTAAGCTACTGCAACGTTCAGCCATGGTGATTGAAAGCTCTCGAAGATCCTTTTTCCTTTGGGAAGTTACAGGAGCAAAACAATCAACCTATTGATATTGTAAACGACCCGACTATTCTTCCAATGTATCTATTTTTTCGGGTCCGATGGAATTCATAGGTATAGGAAGAACGCCGCGATCAAGTNAACTCATCATGTCAGATCACGTTAATAGCATTCAATAAGGTATAACATATGGCAGAGCACAAACATCAGCAGCCTCTATTTGCAAAGCTTCAGACCATACCCAATGTTCCTTATTGACTTCATCTGGACACGTCTCAGCTTTCTTAGCCGGAGTTCTTTCGCTTCCCAACAACCATTCCTGGTCATCAAACCCAGACCAATCGTCCACCTTCGGAACTGAGAGTATCTGGCTTAAGTATTTGGAATCGGGATGAGGAGGTCTTTTAGATGCTTCAGCTATTTGATCAGCACCAGGAATGATGGATGAAGCCTTTGCCTCAACACTGCATAATGGCTGGCCTTCTATACCACCATTCACCTTGTGCTTCTTGTTTTCCACTTTAATATCAGTAGCAACTTCCTGTTTACTGGAGGAGAACAGGTCTGCTTTTGGGTGAGTGTCAAATTTTTTTCCATTCTGTGTCGGCTGCTGAGAGGATGACGGCCGCAGCAATTTAGCAGGCCTGAGTTCACTCTCTGTACAGCAGAACAGAAAAGCAACACTAATCAGCCAAACCAAAAAGTTAAATAGAGCTGAACACGCTTGTTTAAGTTCAAGCAATTTGCATTAGAAATACATCAAATATGCTGGCTACAAATTCCCTAACAGACTACTACATCCAAAATCATAAGAACTCTATCAAGGCAATCTAATTCAGATACATAACTCTCATAGCTTTGACGCATCCGCAGGGTAGGATGTAAAGTCAATACAACAGAAAATAGCAGGCTGTTAATAGTTTTTTTTAACTCACCATGCAGGAAACCATTAGTTTCAACATCCTTCCTCTTTCTGACAATTCCCACGTTGACTGTACCAGCAATGTTTTCCTTGGATATAAGTGGAAGTTTATTGTTATTAAGACCAACAAAGTCATTCTTATTGATGTCTCTTGATTTATCCTCCTGGCTTTTCTTGTGTTCACTTTTGTCCTTCGCCTTCTCTTCCTTTTTCTTCTCTTTTTCCTTGTCTTTTTGCTTTCCATGACTTTTCTTTTCCCTATCTTTATCCTTGTTTTTCTCTCTTGGTTTGTCATCACGTCTTTCTTTAGGTTTCTGTTTTTCCTCTCTTGTCTTCTCAACATTTTCTTCCAATGGTCGGGGGACTCCTTCAAATTTGCTTTTTGCCATTGTAGAAAGGCTGGGAGGTATTGCATTAGCTCCAATTTTAAGTTCACCCCCGAATGCTTGCCCATCCAACTTATTGTTAACAAATCCTTTCTCTTTGTTCTTTTCCTTGTGTTCAGCCAAATTTCCAGAATCCTTGATGCGCACCCTGCCTGTCTCTTCATCCCTTTTGTTGAGAATGATCTCTTCATCCCTTTTGCACTCAACTGGAAATCTCTCCGCCAACTGACTTTGAGCACCCTTCTCTGCATCTCTGATCCTCCTGCCCAACTCCTGCACAAATTTTGAGTCCTCTGTCTCAACAGCAGAGAGGCCAAGCTGGAAGTGAAACTGATCGGGGCGCTTGCCTTTCTCTGAGCTGATGTTTCTATCCCTATCTCTGAGCTGATGTTCATCTCTCCCTTTATCTGAGCTAATGTGTCTATCTTTATGTTCATCTCTCTCGTGAAGTTTCCCTCCAGTAGAAGGCCCAGGTAGAGACGCAACTCTAGCCTCCTCAGAGATGCTGCTTTTCTCTTTATCCTTGTCCTTGTCCTTCTTTTTGTCCTTGTGCTTTTCCTTCTTGTCCCTGTGTTTATCCTTTTTCTCTTTCTTTTCTCTGTGTTTCCCATCACTTTTGTCTTTATCCCTTTTTTCTTTACCTTCTCTCTTTTCCTTGTCTTTCTTTTCCTTTTTATGTTTTTTCTCCTTCCTTTTCTCCTACACCCATGAAAAGGAACTGTTAGTTTATACCAAACAGGTCGATTACAATTTTTTTTTTGTTTGACAAGTAGGTCAAGTACAACTAGTTAAAAACATCCTTGTGCAAAAGGATGAAAAAACATGTCAAATCTAGCACAATATTATAAATAGCTTACATAGTGCCAAAATTAGGAAACCAAATGAGAAACTCAAGTTCAGGTGGAAATCCTAGATCTATCTGATGAATGCTCAAGAACAAAAGTATCCAATAGTTGAAGAGAAAAAACAAAAAATCAACCACCAGTTAAGAACTTAAATGATCATCATAGCAAACCAAACACTGAGTAGTCACATAGATTAAATTTGTATGGTAAACATTGTTTATTAGTAAGAAAAGCAAACATTGAACAAATACAAACAATCACTTTTACTAAACTTGGTCCCCCAATATGTTACGCAATAACAAAGTACAGAACAGGACATCAGCAAACACACTATTAAAAGGCAATCACATCTCACCGTGGCTCCAGCTTAATTAGCAGGATCCAAAAGCAATATACAAGTTTTGCTTCTTGAATATGAGTTTAGGCATCATGAAGGAAAAACATTTAAAAATCAAACAGTTCCTAATCAGTCTCCTTTCGGAGAGTTATCGTCATAGAAGAAGTCCATAATTAACTTCTACAGTCTCCAGCTCGTGCCGTGTGAAATGCCTTTATAATGAATGATGTTCCATAATGGGTTCAGCTACAAAATTATAACAGCAACAGAAAATATCCATGACAAAAGAAGCCCTCATCGTCCCTTTCAGATCACAGGAATCACTAATGAACTTATTCCAGCATAATGATTTCACCAAACGGAGGCTGTACAACAGACCATTCATACACCTGATAAAAAGTGTGACATGCGAAACCAGCTTCTAAACAGATCCCTCAAAAACAAAAATCAACTACCTTACTTCGGACAAAGGAGGGACGACAAGCAAGCAATTTCATGACTCAACAATCAACACAAAAAGCAAGACAGTTCAATCCATCAACAAGTTGGCATATCCCACATTAGTCACTTTCTTACGCCAATCTGCACTAGAGAACCTATATGAATGGAAATTCCCATAGGGACATCATGACCAAAGGGCATCCTCATCTTGGTATAGCGTATAATGCTAACAAATAGGTGAAAACACATCAACAACAAAACAAACATGTTCACATGCATAACAGAATAATATGGGCACAAGCATTACCAAATGCAACAGCATAATGCAGCTGATTCGTAACAAGTTAACTTCACATTTTCAGAGGACACAACCACCTCAAATAACTCTGCCTGTTTGAGCTTGCTCACATTACCGGTTCGAATCCCAATTAAAGGATGATGGCTGCAAGTGGTTGACAACCAGCTTAAAACTAGTCAATTTAGGATGAACTCACAACATAGAATACATTGGGACATGCTCAATTAGACAGTGTTACATCGGACTTCGGTGTGATGAAAAACGGGCAAATGGTTCCATCACATCGCTGCCCAGATGAGGGAGTATGAGCAATGGTTCATATGAATGTGGGTAAAGTAGTTACTCCTGCCACATCAGCGCCCGATGTGGTGCAAGATAGAGAAAGAGTTCTAGCATCATGAATGGATGAGGGCAAAGAAGCTTTGATTCCATGAGCCACAGTCCACACAATAAAAATTTGGGGGGAAAGTAAATGCCCGTACACTTAGTGACGCTATAAAAGTGAAGTGAATCAGTTTGGATTTATATCTCGTACATCTACAAAAGTAGGCTATATTGTTGCCAAGAAGATCGATAAAAAATAGTAGGAAGAGGAAAAAGGATTTATAAATGGTGTTCCTTGACCATGAAAAAACACGTAATAGAGTGCCAAGAAAAATTTTTTTGGTGGGTGTTTGAAAGGAAAGGAATTGATACTAAATATAAAATATCATGTAGATATGTATGAAGTAGTCACTAGTGTGAGAACAATTGTATGAGATACAAAGGAAGTTCCCCATAATCGTGGGTTTACACCAAGAATCTACATTCAACCCATACTTGTTTATCGCTAACGAACAATGTTTTTCTTTATGATAGGGAGGGTCAAAGGTGTATGATATTTGCAGACGGTGTTAATTAACAAAAATACGAAAAATGCACACTTGCTTACCCTAGTTAGTAGATGAGCTAACAATATAGAGGATAAGGTCCCATGGTGTATGATATTTGCATACGATATTGTGTTAATTAACAATACAACAGAGGAGAAGCACTCTAGAAAGCAAGGGTTTTAAAATATTTGGAAGTAAGATTAAATATATGCACTACAAGTTTAGCCAACATTAGAAAAGTAAAGCTAATGTAAGATTGGTCGGGATTGTGGTGCCTAAATGCAAATAATTCAAAAATATAAGCTCAATGTTTCAGGAGAATGGTATAACAGATAACAATATTGCACATCAAACCAAAATATGGTGGTTGAGAGAAGTGTTATGCAATAGGAAACTATCTATCAAAGTGAAAGGCAAGTACAATAAAACTGTCTTAAGACAAACAATATTACTAGGGAGTGAATATTAGGCCTATCCGCAAGATAGCGTCACACAAAATGTGAATGATAAGAACACTGAAAGACAAAGCACTAACGCAAACCAGAAAAGGCAATCAGCAAACGCAAAATATTTCATCATAGCAGATAGTCCCCCCTACTATCGTAAAACAACCAAATTTTCCCTGTCTATACATTTATCTTCTACCACAAATCTGGCAATTTCTCAGAAGGTGAACTTCTATGGATACAATCCTACAAATACACTGCTCTAAATAGATCCAGATGATAATTAATTTACAAATGCCCCAAACTAAGATTCTGTAACTTAAAATAATTCAACTGAAACCACAGCCATGGCCAGAGAGCCTTTGCTAATAACAAATATACGTAATCCAGCTAAAGTATTGATGGGAAGCATGACAAGCAACCAGCAATTTCCACCAAAAGGATGGAGTATAGTGCATCCAAAGGAAGAAAATTAACATGCCATTCAATTGGATTCAATTTTTAAAAAAAATGTTACCTGTCATCATGTTCTAGAGATTTCGCCTTAGATAACTAAAGATGTCTAAAGCAATCTACTTATGCATCACATTTTATACTAATCAGAAGAAAGCGGAAAACAGATCCCTTTATTTTTTCTTTTATACAAATTTACACTATCTTTTCAGCAGTGCTTTTAGAATGTCTTCTTCCGATATATTAAGACAGTTGCTTTTAGAAATGTCGTCTCCCAATATATAAGAGAATCACACTACTCGGCTCGGAAGCATCCATACTTTTAAATTTCCAATCAATTAATTGACATTAAGTACCATATGAAAGAAAACGCCTTTGGAACAGTCCATGCATCACAATCCACAGCCAATAATCTCCAGATAATATGTTACTGGTCCGCATTATTAGAACAATAGAACATGTCATTTGGCACTGCTTTGAATTATTAGAACACATTCACAAAAAGTGATAATTATATAAGTTGAACAGACCTCTTTCAATAAGTCACCCTCCTCTGGTTTAAGCTTCTTTTCATATCCCCGTGGTGGAAACGGAAAGCAGCGCGACATTGCACAAAATTCTACTCCGAAATAATAATAATACTCCAATTAATTTCTCACAGCAGTGTTGTTCCAGTAACGGAACGAACCAGAAATTATACTCTTGTCCATGCACCATGTCCCCACATTCCTTTCAAACTTCAGTTTGCTTCCATTTAATACCTTTCACTAAATCAACCCAAAATCCACTAACTTAAACTTGCAAAATCCACTAAATTAAAATTGCTCTTCACTTCAAATTTCAAAAACAAGAGTCAAAAACACAGTATTTCAAAACTCCGTCAAGGTAAAACTGCTAATAACTCTAGTAATATCTACAGTCCTCTTCCATAGCTCAAACCCCCTGCCAATTTTGCTCGCATTAATGGGCGATCAGCGGATCAATTGCTACTATTGAACTCTTCAAAACCCTAATTAGATGAAAATATCCCAGCAATTAAGCTCAACCACTTAGAGTAAGCGATCCGATTTGAAAACCCTAGAAAATTCCACAATGTCTCAGTAACCAATAAGAGTACCAAGCAAAAACAAAAGTGCGTTGAAATTCGAAGGAATCAAAGTGGAAAATTCCACACTTTTTTTTGTTCGTTTTATCAAAAAGGCGAATCCAGATAAAAACCGAAATACCAAAAATGCCGATATAAATCCCCAAAGTACCCAAAAATAGGTAACTTCAAACTGAAATCAGAATCAATAAAATCAGATTCAAAATTCTTCTTTTTTTTTCCTTTTAGTGAGTGTATATAATATATATATTTACCTTGCCCGCTACAAAGTGAAGAACATTGTAGGAGGGACAAGATCTCAAATATAAGTAACCATAAAAATGGTTAATAATCGAATATTGCAACTCGAGAATCAATTTTTTGTGATTTAAGTAAGGGTTTGTGAGAAGAAAAATGGGGGTTTTTTGGTTTTTCGTTGTGCGCTGTTTGGTTTTTATGGGGTTCGGGAAATACACGCAAGGGGAAAAAGAAAGAGAGAAAAGGGTGAGGGCGTAAAGCCTCACATATATTGAGAGAGGAAAAAATATGTTTTTGTATAAAGGGAATGAGAGAGAAAGGGATTTCACTATTTGCTTCTATGACCGTTGGATGAATTCTCTCTCTCTCTTCATTAAATTTGTCCAAGCATTTGGCTTGTTAATACTATGAATGAATAACGGGTCTGCTAAAAAAGGGGCAGCCCGATAGATAATAATGTACTACTACTTCCGGTTGTTCAGTATTTTAAAAATAGATTTTCACTGTTACTTGTCATTTTAAGCATATTAAGAGAATGATAATTTCTTTTTTCCTGTTATACCCATAGTATTAATTAATCATTTCAAATTATTTTCTCAAATCTATTAAAAATATGCATCAATTAATATGGGTGTCATGATAAATTATGCACTTCATTTATTATTTCTTAAGGGATGTGCAAAGTCTATAGAGGACAAGTAAAAGTGAACGGAGGGAGTATTTTGTATTCACGCAGGGCACGGGAAATAGCGTACTCTTAGGGCTCGCTTGGTATAAGATAGGGGGAAGTGGACAATTATCCACTAATTAGAGTTGTATTTACTCTTAAGCCATTGTTTAAAATGCATTTACTCTTTAGCCAGTACTTTAATAAGCTTTTACCCGCTCACACGAAAATACCGTTTGTGCTAGACATGGTGTCCTTAACTACATGAGTGTTGTGTAAATATTAAGGACAAAGTATCCTGAATTAACACCTTTTGTTTTAAACTTTAGGACATCATGTCCTTAACTTCATATGTGCAGTGTAAATGATAAGGACATGGTGTCCTTAACTTCATGAGTGCTGTGTAAATATTAAGGACAAAGTGTCATGTATTTGCACATTCTATTGTTAAACTTTAGGACTTCATGTCCTTAACTTCATATGTGCAGTGTAAATGTTAAGGACATGGTATCCTTAACTTCATGTGTGTAGTGTAAATATTAAGGACATGGTGTCCTTAACTTCATGAGTATTATGCAAATATTAAGGATATGGTGTCCTTAACTTCATGAATGCTTCTGTTGTTAAACTTTAGGACATCGTGTCCTTAACTTCATGTGTGTTGTGTAAATATTAAGGACATTTTGACCTTAATATTTACACAGCACTCATGAAAAGGGGTAAAACCGTCTTTTTATATTAATTTTAATAGAGTAGTGGCTATTTTTGCTCAGCATTAAAAATGCTGGATAAAAACTAAATACCACATTAAAAAGTGGATACCCTATGCCATTTTTACTATAAGATATAAGGGATAATTAATCTCGAAATTAAATTTGAGATTAATTTGTCCTGCGTTTGGTTGTGATAAAATTATGATATAACTAATCTTTATACCGGATTATAGTGTTATTTTTATCCCAATGGGCAGATGGGATAACAATCCCGAAATAACTAATCTCAAAATAATTAATGTTGGAATAACTTATTTCTCAACCAGCCGAGCCCTTGGAGCGTGATATAGACGGTTTACCCTAACGAAAGCATTAATAGTTGCTTCTACGATTCGAACTCGTGACCTATAGATCACACAAAAACAACTTTACCGTTGCTCCAGGCCTCTCCTTCAAATAACGAGGTTGTTAAATTGAGGTGAAATTATGGTCTTCCCTTAAAGATTCATGTTACTATGACGTTTTATTACAACTTCATTCACTATCATTGCATAATTACTGCTACCAAGCACTGCTGTTAATTTCCGTAGCACTAGTTGTCATCACACAACCGCCATATACAACCTATACCATCATCGATCTATAAGAAAAATGAGTAAATAATATTGACTAAGAACAAGAAGGAAATAAGAACAAGTTATCAAAAATATTATGTCGTGGCAAGCCACTGCCTTAAAAGTGATTTCGTCTTTCAAGGCGAAACAATGGTGTAGCAAACGATGAAGAGCATTACAGTGTTCACTATTAGGGTTGTGAGTATATCTACTCATTCTACTAACATCATAAGCAATATCAGGTCGTGTATAATTCATGAGAAATATTACACTACCAATTATCTTAGCATACTCAGTTGAGAAATACTAAATTCCTTATTCTTTTTCAAGTGTGTGCTAGGATCATAAGGAGTTCTCACATGTTCTACATCAAAACAATTAAACATTTTCAACATTTTCTCAATATAATGAGACCGAGACAATGAAAAACTATTAGAAGTTCTTTTGATCTTAATCCATAAATTCACATATGCTTCTCCAAGATCTTTCATTTCAAATTTTAGAAGACAAAAAATTCGTAGTCTCATTAACAACATTCACACTAGGGCCAAAGATTAACATGTCATTCACATAAAGACATACAATAACACAATCTGATCTTATCATCTTGGAATAAACACAAGTATCAGTTGCATTAACAACAAAATTATTACTCATTAATGTGCTATTAAACTTTTCGTACCATTTCTTAGGTGCTTGCTTTAGACTATACAAAGACTTTCTCAATTTGCTTACTTCATTCTCCTGTCCTTGGGTCACAAATTCCTCAGGTTGAGACATATAGATCTCTTCCTCTAAATCACCATTTAGGAAAGCCGTTTTTACATCCATTTGATGTATCACTAAATTATGAATAACGACTAAAGCAACAAGAGTTATAATAGTCGCTGTCTTAGTCACAGGAGAATAAGTGTCAAAGTAATCAATGTCTTTCTTTTGGTTAAAACTCCTAATAACAAGTCTAGCCTTATATCTCTAAATCGTACCATCAAGTCTCAATTTCTTCTTAAATCCACTTGCTACTTATGGGTTTACAACATTTAGGCAAATCAGACAAGTCCCAAGTGTGATTAGAAACTATAGAGTCTAATTCACTTTTGATGGTCTCTTTCCAAAACTAGCATCTATTGACCTTATTGCTTCACTGTATGTCTTAGGGTCTTCTTCTATTAAATAGAATGACAATAATTCATCACTCAAAATATCAAGATCAATATTTTCAGTCAAGAGAGTAGTAATATAGTTAGGACCAAAGCTACCTTTAGTTTTGCGCCTCTTACTCCTTCTAAGTTCATTTTCATGCACATTAACAGTAACACTAGAAGAAGGCACAATATGAGAATTAACAGACATAGATGTAGAAGCATTATTAGGCACATCATTAGGCACATTATTTTTCAATGAAAAAACATGCTCAAAAAATTCAGCATCTCTTGATCCACAAGTAGAATTATCATTCAAAGACATTTATCTATACGCAGCACTATTTTGAGCATAACCAATGAAAATAGCATCAAAAGTCTTGGGTCCAACAGTTACTTATTTAAAATCAGGTAGACCAACCTTAGTCAAACACCCCACACCTTCAGAATTTTCAAGTTAGGGGCAAACCCTTTCCATAACTCATATGAGGTTTTATCTAACTTCTTATGAGGGACCTTATTAAAAATAAAGCATGCAGATAAAATAGCTTTCCCCCATATATTATTAGATAAACCCGACTTAAAGCATAGAGTTCATCATTTCCTTAAGGGTTCTATTTTTTCGTTCGGCTACACCATTTTATTGGGGAGTATAGGGAGCACTAACCTCATGTATAATATCATTTTCTCTCACAAAAGGCTTCTGGAGTATTAGTGTTATATTCACCACTCCTGTCAGACCTAAGTCTCTTGATTTTTCTGTCTAATTGAGTCTCTACTTCTGCCTTGTATTTCAAAAACATGCTTTCAACCTCATCTTTTGACTTAATAAGATATACCTTAGTGTATCCGGAAAAGTCATCTACAAAGGTGATGTAGTATTTCTTTACACCCTTACTTAGAGTGTTCTTGAAATCTGCTAAGTCTGAATGCACTAGTTCAAGTAATTCTGTCTTTCTACTAGTTACATTCTTAAAAGGCTTTTTGGTATGTTTTGCTTCTACGCAAATAGGAGACTTAGAAAAATTATCAACGTTAACTGTATGAATTAATTCCATTTTTCGAAGTCTTTAATATAAGCAATATTACCATGACCTAGTCTACAGTGCCACAAATCAATAGACTCAACAATATAAGCAAAATTTAAAGTACTAGGGTTAGCAATCTCTTGAGTGATGTTTAGTACAAACAAATCCCCACTAAGGTAACCCTTCCCAACAAAGTCTCCCCCACGAGTAATAACAATTTTATTAGGTTCAAAAACAAGTTAAAGATATGCTTTGTTGAGAAGCGCACCAAAAACTAAGTTTCTACGAAGGGAGGGTACATACATAACATTGTTCAAGGCTAAGGTTTTTCCAGAAGTTAACTTAAGAAGAATTTTTCCTTTACCCATAACTCCAACTGTAGTGGAGTTACCCATGTAGACACACTCGCCATCAACAGATTTATAATTTATAAACAAATCAAAGAGAGGGTTAGTCATATGGTTAAGCACCCTCGAACAGTTTTATTATCCTTTTTAAATTTCTTCTTAGCAGCATCATCAGCAAAAACATCATTAACAACATTAGAACTATCAGCAACAACACCAGCAGGAGGATCGTTAAACAAAACGTAATCAACTTCTAATTGTTCAAAGAAAATTAAAAGTTGATGGGACCAACGCTTATAATTATTTCCATCTAAAGGTTCAAGCTTTGACAGGTCAGGAAGTGTTTTATTCAAAGTGGTAGCCATTAGTCAATATTGTATGTAAAATTGCTTTCAAATTGTAAGAAAAATGAGTAGATAATATTGACTAAGAACAAGAAGGAAACAAAAAAAATTTATCAAAAATACTGTGTCGTGGCAAGCCACTACCTTGAAAGCGAATTCGTTCGTTAAGACCGGGCGCTCCCCAATGTTCAACAGTACCTCCAAACACGTGCACTCGTGGCTCGAAGTTTAGAATTTGCACAAAATTATTGCCCAGAATTCGGATGAAGTAGAAAAGAGGATAAATGTGTTTTTTCTATGTCAGATTATTCACAAAGAAGATTGCCTTTTATAGGCAAAATTGTTGAATAGTTACAGATAAAGAAATTAATCTATAACTGTTACAAAAATTAAAATGGAGTCGTTACCCAATTAGCTACAGCTGTTAAAATAATAAATTGAACGTTACAAAATCCAATTCAAAGAGAAAGAATTTCGACATATTATGGTAAGCATGTATTTGGACATTTTTTTGGTAAGCTCAAAAATTGAAGAAATAATTCTAGCAAAACCAGATTTGGATTAAATAAAGAAGGAAAAGGTAGGGTATTTTTTTACGGCATCTTTTCCTTTTGAATTAATATTTGTAAGTCACAAAATAATAAATACATTAGGGACGTAAACCACAAAGTACTACTCCATAAAAATGAGACTGGGAGAGTAGTAATTTAATGGAGGTTTATGCATCGAGGGTGAGATTAGTGTTCAATAAATTAAGTTGGACGAGATCAGGAAAACCATGAGATTTCAAATTCAATTTCGTAAATAACACATTAGGTAATTTATTCTCATATGTCCAAATTTTAATAAATAGAATTACGTGGTATATATGCTAATTTGAAGTAGTAAATCGGTAGTGAAATAATCAAAGTGGCTCGAACACGTCATAAAAAAAACTTAACGGAGGCTGAAGCGGAGATAGGATTTATAGTTTATGAGCTTTGAATTCGTCACTAAATTCATAGCTCGTCTTAGTGACTGAGTTTATAATCAATATTTAGAAATATTCTGTAAATTTCTAATAAAAATACAGTCAGACCTCTCTATAACAACGTCACTATATAACAATCATTTATTATAAAAGTCAAGTGTCTTTTGGAATTGATTTCCGTGCTATGCTATAATATATGCTCTCTATAACAACAAAAAATATCCGGAATAAACGAAACTGTTATGTTGATGTTTGAGTGCATAGCGCTTAAGAAAAACTACTAGGTTCGTCCGAAATGTCGCTAATGCTCTTCCTCTGAATAGAGGGTAAAAGTCGTCAGCATCGCATATTGTACATTAATACCGCAGCTACCCTTAACATACCCAACTGAGACTCTATGGTTTCGCAAAACGTACAACACCTCGAAGCAGCCACGAGGCTATAAAAGGGCCAAAGATATTTTTCCTCAACGATCACCGCCTTATATTCCTTTTCTGTATCTGCATTGAGAAGTGGCTTAAACCCTAGCCGCTCCTCATTAGTTTCTCTCTCTCTCCTTAAACCCTCAAAAACTCTCTTTCCTCAGGTATATCTCTTTTAAACTGGATCCAAATCCTTCTTTTCCCGTTTCATTATTCAATTTTTTGTTACAATTAGTTTTTGATCTAGCATTTCCAGTTGTGTGGTATTTTGGAAGAGTTTTTGTGAGGCTCTTACTTTTAATATTAAAATACTTTCTATTTAACGCTTTATTCTGATCCCAACTTAAAAACTTTTGTTTGAAATTGTAGCCTACATGTTATGTTTTTATTATGATTGGTGTAATTTCTTTGCATATTGTATGCTAGGTCAATATTAGTTAGATGTGGAGCCCGGATTTGAAGCTTATGTTCTTATCTGTTTAAGCTATTGGGTTCTAAATTAATAATTTATAATATATTTAATGGATTTCTTAAAACAAATATAGGTTTGTACAAAGCTACCCCATTTGGTCGAACCGGTAACGGCAAGGCTAGTTCCGCCCCTGATATTAGTGTTTATTTGCTGTGATTTATTTCATATTTTTCCAAAAGACCCTTGGATGCTGTAGTGCTAGATTTTTATGTAAATTAGAACATTTTCTGTGAAATTTTGAGGAAATGATCTCATATGCCCACTTACAACATGAATAAGATCCCCTCGTTGTTTACCAATACCCTGTGTTATATTTTACTATTCTCCTTTGAAAAGTGTCATATTACTAAAATAAAATTTGTAATTTACAAAATCAGCATTTCCTTTGGATTTTGTGTATTCTTTGAATTAATACATTAGGCCAGATAGGCAGGGAATATAACATCATGCATCTGCTTTTTCATTCAGTGACTTCTTCGAATTAATAGGTTAGCGGAAGTGGGTCCAGGAATTAAACTTGATAGGTTAAGCTTTTATAAAAACTTAAGACCAAACTTATTTTACATTTAAAATTATGGGTTCAATGTATATTATTTGTTAGAGTTTAATGATTTTCACATATATATCAATGTTATTTGGGAAAAAAGGAAAAAAATACTGAATCCGGTTAAACAATTCACTGTTGCTGCATAGCATGAACTAGAAAAAGTCAAGTTTCCGCAATTAGTGCCTATAATATGACTTTGTTCCAATTGCTTAATTATAGCTCATGGTTCTATTTTTCTTACTTTTGATGATTGTTATGCTCTTTAAATCAACTGGATTGATAATTTCACACAATCTGAACACATGATTTCCTTATTATCTTATTTGACATTTTTAAAGTGATTGTGTGTCCCTGGGTTTTCATTTTATGATACTCCAATAGCTGGTTATTGATGCCTTGACTTAAATTGTACGTGTAGATTTGTCAATTTATCTGCACAAATGGCTTTCTACAACAAACTCGGTGGTCTTTTGAGGCAGAGCATTTCTGGAAATGCAGTAAGTGCAACATCAACAATGCCGTCAATGCTTGATGCTGTCCGGTGCATGTCGACGAAGCTTTTCGTTGGTGGTATGTTTCGAATAGTCTTTAAAATTCTTACTGGTTGTAGTTACCAACTGATAATTTTGTGCAACATGTATGTACTTGCTTATTCGTCCATATATTTTGTAGGTCTTTCATGGGGAACTGATGATCAGTCTCTGAGAGATGCCTTTGCTACCTTTGGTGATGTTGTTGATGGTAAGCTCCAGGGGCAGATGTCTGCTTCTTAATTATCAATAGTTTTCTTATCTCTGCTGACAATGTTTGAATAAACATAGTGAAAATTAAGTGCGCATAAATAATGTGGTATCATTGTAGTTTATGAAGGATCTGTAGATCATGCCCTGTGTGTCCGTTTATACTCATTGTAGTGTGGTTTTTCTGTATAAGTTTGTAGGTTTAAGTTCTCAATAAAGACCATACTGATGAAAATTTGATGGGCTTTCAGCAGCTCTTGAACAGGGTTTCTTACATAAATGTAAATTGAGCAGTTCAGATTTGTTAATCTTTAGTTTTAAGTTGTTGCTTACCTAGTGATTGGGCAGGGAGCCCTGCAGTACTATGGTTTATTGTAAATTTGTTATGTCATGTAAGTTATTACCTCTCTTTCTTGGTCAAGATGGGGTAGGATTGTTAAGTTTGGAGTTGCAATTGTAGTTTTGGTTCCTCTGAAGAGTCACTGCTACTCTTAGCTTGCTGCTCAGTTTATGCTTGTATTTTGACTACTCTAAAATGTGTTTTTTTTGGTCCAGCGAGGGTAATTGTTGATAGAGATTCTGGCAGATCAAGGGGATTTGGATTTGTGAACTTCTCAGATGATGAAAGTGCCAATGAGGCTATTAAGGCAATGGATGGTCAGGTAAATTTCATTAGGGGAATATCAGAAGACTTGGTCCTGTGGGCAAGTCATATGTTTACAGTCGTGGCTATATATTCTTGTTTGTGTTAACTGCTTGAGTTTATCGTCATGGCTTATCATACGTTATTTCCTTGCAGGAACTCCAAGGAAGGAATATTCGTGTTAGTATTGCCCAAGAGAGAGCTCCTCGAAGTGGTGGATTTGGTGGCTCCGGTGGTGGATTTGGTGGCGGCTATGGTCAAGCTAGAGACAATGATGGATACTAAGTCACTTTTATTTTTGATAAGCTGTCAATGTGTGCATGATAACGTTTATCTAAGTAGAGGACTTTGGTGGGATAGCTTTGTTGAGTTTATCTATATTAAGACTTCTTTTCGTGCAAGGTTTTAGTATCAATAATTTTTCCTGATTTATGGCTAGTTTTAGTCTTCTCTGTGCTACTTATTGTTTACTGTATGTAAGCATACACCGTCGTGTATCGATGAAAGAATGGATGCAATTAGCAAATTCTTAAATCTTAGACGTGTAAGCAATCTATAGAAAATTTCACATCTTAAATGCTGTGAAAATGTTGCTTATTAGAGGACTATATTTTCATCTTGAGAAATTTTTACACTAGTAAATTGTGCAGAGTTGCTGAAAAACGGATGAATTAACATATTCAAGGAGATATAGCCTCCATATTTTTCCTTTTTAATAGCTCCCAAAGGAAAATATTTGAATTTGATAAAGTGAAAGCAAGAAGTCTCCAGGTGTAAAACAAACTTGAATTCTAAATGGTGTTTGATAAGATGAAGCAACTATATTCTATGTGAAACTTCCTAGTCTTTAGGGATCTTAGTTTTTGACTAAAAAGACAAAACTAACAAATTGCAATGTGGAGAGGATGTCTAGCCTTCAGCAATTAATGCTACCACCATTATATACATCGGGAGGGAAGCAAACAAATGTGCAGATTTTTCTAGTAAATGAAGAAGGGCCTCCTACTTCGGCTTAACTTTAGGGAAGGAAATGCAATTGCGAATGCTTTAGCAAAGGAAGCAAAAAAACAAAAAAACAACAAATATTTGCCAGGAAGAACAAAATTGTTTGTTGCACCGCCGTTTTTTGTGGAACAAGTGCTTACCAAGGATATGAGCGGGGAATGCGGACATTCAATTTCAAAACAACTACTCCCCTATTTTTGTTTGTAATATGCTTAGAAACCTTGGAAACCAAAACATTGCAAGTGATAATAGCTTTTTGCATGCAGGGCTATCTTGTCCCAATGTCACTACAAGAGACACTATGTTATGTAATATGTTTGAATGATGCTTAGTAACTAATATATATAATCCTATTACTAAAAAAAAAAAGAAAGAACATAAACATGAAAAAGGATTTGTTAATCTGGGAAGACACACTCAAAAATGTGAACTCATCTTTTTGACTTGAAATATACGCTATTAGAGGGTATATGTCTCATAAGAATAGTAATGTTGTCACATGTCGATCACATTATCACCTCTTGGCTAGGAACTATATGGTCACTATTGCCTACCCATATCTATAAGCATGCTAACTCAATAGCTAATTGTTTAAGCAATTTGACCTTTAAAGATTCTTGTTTTGAATGGCATGAACTTGTGTTTCTAGCAATTGTTCGCGCTTTTCAAAGATATTGTTGACAAATGTGCAGATTTTCTAGCAAATGAAGAACGTGTTCATGAAGAAGATTTGTTAACGTGGGAAGAACCCTCGAGGATATGAACTCAACTTTTTTACTTAAAATATATGCTATTTGATGGTCTATATTGATGATAGGCTATAATTGCGTATTTTAATCGTTTATTATACTCTAATTTACTGCAATTTAATAGCATTTTGCATGCAGGGCTATCTTGCCCCAATGTCACTACAAGTGACACTATGTTATGTAATATGTTTGAATGATGCTTAGTAACTAATATATATAATCCTATTACTACTAAAAAAAAGAACATAAACATGAAAAGGATTTGTTAATCTGGGAAGACACACTCAAAAATGTGAACTCATCTTTTTGACTTGAAATATACGCTATTAGAGGGTATATGTCTCATAAGAATAGTAATGATGTCACATGTCGATCACATTATCACCTCTTGTCAATTGGTTCAACAATTGCGCACTGTCTAGTAAAATGCACATAACTTTTTGCTCAGAACTCCACTTGGGTTCTACAATATATGGTTGGAAATCTAACTCAAAGGGCTACAACTTTCATATTTTACATTTTTCCAAATTCCAAACGGAACAGGGTGAAAAATGCGGTCGAAACCGCGATCGCGGACCTGGTCGCGGACTGAGGCAGTGCACTTGTTAATATGCGCGGCCACTAGCGCGGTCACTAGCGAGCCCGCGCTAGTCCAGGCCTGGAAACTTGTCCTTTTTCACATTGGAGAAGGTATAATTGTTTGGGCCAACCCTACTTGGTATATATACATGGAAAAACGGTATTTTGAGAAAGTTGGACATACTTTTGACACAAATTCAACCTGAGGAGGCAGAGACACAATAGGAGCAAGGCGGGTAATTCTTCTACGTATTTTTCCTTCCTCTTCCTATTTTTCATTGTTGGTTATGACTTTTAGTATTGTAGTTTTACATACTATTATGAATATCTAATTTGTTATCTGGAGTTTTGATAGAACCTTTTGTAGGATAAATTCTTGTTATGTTTTTATATAATTGAGCCATAGCTTTTCTCTATTTGTTCAACTACGTTTATATTGTGGTTGGTTGAAGAGCACTCAATTAGTTGTGCCTATTTAGTATGTATTACTCGGGAGAGAGTACATATTTAGGTAGTTGTTGAACAACATCACTCCCGACGTATGTGAGGAATCAATAACCAAGGTTTAAAGGTGGGATTAGGGATAACGAAACCTTGGGTGCGATCTAAGTGAGCTGTAATTAAAGCCAGCTAGCGTAACTCGGGAGAGTATGTCTAGTAAATTGTTGCAATTACTCGGGAGAGAATTACAACACGCAAAGCGCTCATTATCGGTAGAGAATACTTAGGCGAAATTATAGAAGACATAGCGGGAAGGATTCCGACAATTGGGGAAATCATAACTCCAGACCTCCTTAATCTTTTCTCCAACCTATAGTATCGTTAGTGTTAATTTATTATATTAATTTGTTAGTTAGTTAGTTAAACACAAGAATCTTAATATCTATAAGTTAGGAATTGTTTAAGCTTGTATTCTTGGTGATAGTGAACAACTGTAGCTAAGTCTTAGTTCTCTGTGGGATTCAACTCCGGACTTGTAAACCGAATTATATTTGCAGCGACCTCTTATCCTTTTTAGGACTAGAGTTGGGCGTGATCATATATCTCGTAAGAATAGTAATGTTGTGACTTGTCGATCGCATTATCACCTATTGGCTAGGAACTATATGGTTACTATTGCCTACTCATATTTATAGGCATGCCAATTCGATAGCTAATGGTTTAAGTAATCTGTCCTTTAGTTAAGAGTCTTGTTTTGAATGGTATGAACTTGCGTTTCTAGCATTTGTTTGCGCTCTGCGGATATATTGTTGACAAATGTGCAGATTTTCTAGCAAATGAATAACGTAACACATGAGAAGATTTGTTAATATAGGAAGACACGCTCAAGGATATAAACTCAACTTTTTTACTTGAAATATACACTATCAGAGTGTCTCATAAGAACAGTAATATTGTCTTGTCGATCCCACTATCACCTCTTGACTAGGAACTACATGGTTACCATTGCTTACCTATATCTATATGCAATGCTAATTCGATTACTAATGGGTTAAGCAATCTGACTTTTAATTAAGCGTCTTATTTTGAATGGCATGAACTTGTATTTCTAGTATTTCTTCGCGCCTTGTGGAGATATTGTTGGGATTTCATTCGCTTACTTGATTTTTAACAAGTTTTTCCTTGTTGCTTTGTTTCTCTTTCAAAAGGAAAAAACACATATGAAACATGCTAACCACATATTCATTGCCATCATATTTTTTCCAAATTACCTTGACAAATTCATAGCCATTTTTCATGTTTTCCAATATTTTTTTTTTTTCAAAATAAATGGGACTCAATGTCTCCTATTTTGATAAATTCTATTTTCTTTTTAATAGAGTAAAGACTACATACCCACTATTTTAGAAACCAAAAAATAATATACTCCTTCCCTTCTCAAGATTTAGCATAAAAATAATAATTTTGTAGTACTTTAGTTTTTGAATATTTAAATTTAAATTTTAAAATATTAAGTCGAATAAATCCAAATTAACTTTAAAAATTAATCAAAATGAACCAAAAAGGCGAAAGTTTGAGGTTTTATTAAACCCTTTCTCTCCCTCTCTTTTTCCTCTTTGTTAATACCCAAGTCCCCAACTGTTTCCCATTTCAAAACAAAATTTTCATTTCAACTTCGTCGCATAGCAAAATCTCCACTATAAAATTGCACAACACGAAACTCTGGCTGCAAATCGCAGCTACAGAAGTAAACAAAGATGAGCACAGTAGATAAAATGCTTATAAAAGGCATACGGAGCTTTGACCCTGAGAACAAAAACGTCATCACTTTTTTCAGGCCATTAACTCTCATCGTCGGCCCTAATGGCGCTGGAAAAACAGTAAAATCGCTACTCTTAACTCACTCTATTTACGTACATGAATTGATATTTTTTTCATGTCAGTGTAATTTCTGCATAAAATGTTTGTTTATTAGGTTTAAATCGTTGCATAAATTTGTTGCTCAATCCATTCGTGTATTTACTTTTGTTATTTTAATTCTAATTTTATTTGAGTGTAAATTAAGTTCTAATAGTTCTATGCGTTGCCGGTTTAAAAAAGTTTTATAAAAATGTATATGTTTAGCCGCTTCCAAAACAAAATATAGCCGACAAAATGTATATTTTTTTGTATATATGTGTATTATATACAAAAAAAATATACATATTCAATACACTTTCCGGCTAGCGAACGCAATTAGTTTCAGATGACCGACCATTTTTATATTTTGCCCTTTTTTACTAGCATTAATTGGTAACCATAAAGAAATGGAAAGATTACCGTTAGTTTAAAAATTCTTTAAAGTATTAGTGCATATAGCTTAGTCTATTGTATTTCTGTTTGTTGACTTACCGTTGTAAAGGTTTGTTTGAAGCTAGGTGAAGATCAGGTTGGGCACATTGTCTTGCTTAGGCGCTTTAGTGCAAGCTATATTTGGAAAACATGTATCAATTGTTAACCAAACTTTATTGGTGAATTTTTTAGTGATTAGCTATAAGAAATTATAATATTAGGTAAGAAATGTGATCATTAAAAAATTTAAGCATGTTTTCTACTTTATATATTTGGTTTAGTTATAATATTTTAATGTTTGAATCAGAAAGAAAGTTTTCAATTCTTTGTTCAACTAGTTGTTGTTTGCGCTTGTAATTACTTATTCATGCATTGAGTATATATTTTAGTTTTTTCTTCATTAGCGCCTTATCTTGCTAAAGTCCACAATTTAATTGTCCTTTGCATTTATCAGAACTTTTGTATGATTTTCAACTTGGATATCTCTGGGTAGACTCCAGTTGAGTAGTTGAAGATGACCATCATCTGATCAAAAAACATGTTTTCCGTAGGCAGAGTAATTTGTATATTCGTTTCTTTTTATAATTATTTTTTCTTGCTGTGAGCAGACTATAATTGAGTGCTTGAAGGTTGCCTGCACTGGTGAGATGCCACCAAATGCTCGCTCTGGTCATAGCTTCATCCATGACCCTAAGGTGCTCATCTCCTTGGACTTACTTGAGAAGGAGTACATAAAATTTTTAATGACCGAGTTCCAATATCACTTGTCAACCAAAATTTTAAAATCATGTTTAAAGTAGCAGTTTATCCAAAAAAACCAGTCAATGATCCCCATAGCTGATGTGAACTGGATAGCTTGTTCTAGTTCTATGTTTATGTTATTTAAGGTTGTTATTAATACCTGAATCCTGTGTTGGTGAAGGTGGCTGGAGAGACGGAGACAAAGGGGCAGATAAAACTGCGGTTCAAGACAGCAGCAGGGAAAGATGTGGTGTGCATTAGGTCTTTTCAGCTAACTCAAAAGGCAACAAAGATGGAGTACAAGGCCATTGAGAGTGTACTACAGACTATCAATCCTCACACTGGAGAGGTATCACTAATTTATTTGTTGCTTTTTTTGGTCATTTTTTGTATTTGTCCATGGCTTCTTGATTTTGATATTTTATCTGATTTGGAGATGAACTAAGAGGATAGTAGAGTTAGCCAAGGTTATATGGCTGGCAAATAGGTAAATTTGACCTTCATCGGCAATGATAGTTATCTTTGTGTTCATATAGCTCAAATAAGAATGTTGAGGTACACATATATACATGTGATGAGGATAAATAAAGACAATCAAATGCATGATTTGCTAGCAATAATGTTCTAAAAATAAATAATAAACAAAATATTGATCGAAGGGTTGGCTCTATTAAATTTGTACGTGAAATCAATGACAATCTTATAAAGTTTTTCATCAGTTTAATTCGTTGAAGGAAGGACTTGAGCCTGTCAACATTGGGGTCAAAGTGAGGGTAATTTTGCACACAGGGAGGAGTTGTAATGAGTCATAGAGCTCTCAAGCATATCTTTATTCTCTTGGCATTGGTACATCATCATTTTCTTTTCCTTTTTCGTTCTCACAGGGGCAATTGTAATTTGTATTTTTGTACAATCTATGAAAAAAAAGAAAATATGTGAGCCAGATTAAATTTTCTCCTTTGCTTCCCTCTCCTCTTATATTTGTCCTCTGATATTGTTTGTCATTTCCTGTTTGAAGCATACTGCATCATATCCAAATATAGCTCTTAGGATTTTGCTTACTGATAAAAAAAAGCTCTTGGATTTGCTTAGGGTGATAGGAGAGGCTTAGACTTCTATTCGATCAATGGTTTGGCAGGGAAAAAGTTTCTTTCCTGAATTCTTAGCTTTATTTGCTTGCAGAAAGTTTGCCTAAGCTATAGATGTGCCGATATGGACCGAGAAATTCCTGCTCTCATGGGTGTCTCAAAGGCCATTCTTGAAAATGTGATTTTTGTTCACCAAGATGAGGCAAACTGGCCATTGCAAGATCCTTCTACACTGAAAAAGAAGTTTGATGATATTTTCTCCGCTACTAGGTAATTCATGTTTTCAATAATGGATATTTCATTGATTATCAACAGAGTTGGTGTTGGAAAGATGTATTCTTCTGTATCATCCTGTGTAGTTATATTCTTTCTTGAATATGCATGAAATTCTAGCCTATCATCATTTTACTCAGTTAAGAACATCGAAAAGAAGACTAGTCCCTGCCTCAGCCTTTCTAACGTTCTTCTATTTGCATTTACTCCATGTTGTTATGATTCATCAGTAAACTTTTAACGGAGAAAAGGTATCAAAGGGGCAAGAATCACAGATGCACCAGTTTGTACACTCTCTTTACGCAAAAGATGCACAAAATCTGGAATAGAATCTTCAGTTTCTCCCGTTTAATGCTGTTTGAATCTAATCCATGTTCATCTGTATGAATTTCCGCAAGTTGCTGGAGATACCAATGCTTAGAATTCTCTGGGTAGGGTTCTTTTGGATTCCCGAATTTGACACTACTTAAGCTGCATTCTTGGTCCACAGTCCTCAAGTTAGGATATCTAAGGTTTAGCGGGTTTACCTGGACTCATGCATGTCTCAGTGCTGTCAAAACTTACTAGCTTGGTCTCTACAAAAGAAGGGTATTTGTTAACCACTTATTGAGCATCATCATCAGGATTTGAAATTAGTATGAGATTTTGAGCTCGATACCAGAATCATGACATCTGGAGTAAGCTTTTCACTAAGTTTGGTGCTTAATGAGTAGGTAGAATGATTATCTCGGAAACATTTTGCTTTTATGGTTATAAAAAATAAATAAATAAAATAAACGCGTCTTTCTTGCTACTGATTCAAAACTTAGTTCATCATCCTTTAATGGAACAACCCGTTTTTATCTTTAAGCACATACGTCATTGAGCATCTGCCCCAAATTGTCGTTGTTTCTTGAGAGTTGAGATGCTGTCTGATTGTGATGCTCAAGTCTGTCAAGATATAACTGCATCTCTCTGTGTGTTAGAGGTCTTTTGAGAAAGATTATGGTGTAAATAGGTAGGTGATTTCCATGCAATGGCAATTTCTGATGTGCAGTGGTTAAGCTGGCTTTACATAGGGAATATGGGTTTTCTGGTACAAGGGAGTAGGGACAAAGTTTTTCTTGCTTTTTTTTTTTCAATTTTTCTTGCTTGGTGTATATTTGTTTGGTTCTAACCAAATGCTAAAAAGTTGTTTACTCAATATTCAGAGTTGTTTAGTCCTTGGGATATCGAGCTAATGGGCACTGTAACTTACATTTTTCCTTCTGTAAGTTAAATTCTACTTTATTTTTACTGTTTAGATACACAAAGGCGTTGGAGGTTATTAAAAAGCTTCACAAGGATCAAGCTCAAGAAATAAAGACATATAAGTTGAAACTGGAGAATCTTCAGACATTGAAAGATGCTGCTTACAAGGTTCTGAAGTGACCTCTATTGAAATATGTGTTTTTTTTCCCTCTTTTCTCCTTTTTATTCACAGGCAGTTGTCCAAACTTCTAGAAGCTATCACTTAAATCAGTTTTTTCCTTGTTCCTAGTTCAATAGAGTTGATAAAACTTATGCTTGTTGATGTTACATTTTACTCATTCATTTATGATGTTAGATCCTGTTTCTTGAAAATGGGGGAACTATAATTTGAATCCCTTGCTTTAGGCTCGATAATTTAGCAAAACGAAGAGAAATTCACCCCATTTTGTCATTAAAAAAAAAGATAAATTTCCTTCCAAGAAGAATTTCAAGAGAAATTTCCTATTCTTGAAACCAAGAGGAATTCATTGTGGATATTTTTGAGCATGTTTGATAAGTTATCGAGATCAGTCCCCACTTCTGGAAATCCATTTGGCAGATCTTTTGTTGAAGGCCTGTTAATAAGCACCACCATCTTCATGACTGCTCTGTCATATATTGATACTGCCGTCCACTCCATAAAAAGATTTCCAATGAACAGACATATCTCTGCTTGTTATGTCATTTTATTTTTTGAATGATCTGCTTGTTATGTCGAAACTTTGCTTCTGTCTTTCACCTCGTGGCAAGTGGGCCTGTTCCCTGCTCCCCGTCTTACTCTGCTATGAGCAGATAGATTCTTCTCCTTATTAACCCAAGGGATCGTTGTTCCTGTATGTGTGAATATGTGAAAACTTTTGAGCTATGCAACTAGAAACAAGAAGGATTGTAGAGAGCCAGCGTAAAAGCTTTTGACTGAAGTTTTCTTTAATGCTTAATCTTGGTTTCGAGATTTGTTGTTGCTTCTATATGTACATACACACTTATATTTTCTGTGATCTTCCAGATATTAATACCATGTTGTTTTGATCATAGTTGTTCTCTAACCATAGAGCAATGTGAACCTGTAATTCTGATATCAATACTGTTTTTGACTTTAGTTGAGGACTGCACTAGTTAAACGAATGCTACATTATAAAACGATAGTAATTTGATCTTGTCTTTTAATCTAGCTGCGGGAAAGCATTGCCCAAGATAAAGAGAAAACCGAGTCACTGAAAAGTCAGATGGAGGAGCTTGAAAAAGAGATTCGGACTCTAGAGAGTAAGATCCACCATACTGAAGCAACTTTAAAGGACCTTCATCAATTGCAGCAAGAGATAGCCACCAAAACTGCTGAAAGGAAAACATTGTTCAGGGAACAGGAAAAACAGTATGCAGCACTTGCAGAGGAGAATGAAGGTTTACTAAAAGGAATATACTGATATATATTTATTCTTTCGGCACAGAAGTGATGCACAAATCATATTAGACATCAAGCTGAACATAATTCATATTGTTAATATCCTATAGTAAATTCTTATTTTGTGTATGTGTGCATGTTTATCCACTGAAGTACTTTTTGTAAAAATTGATATCTTCAAATATTTTCACTTTTGAATTGCTAGACACTGATGAAGAGCTGAGTGAATGGAAAACAAAGTTTGATGAAAGGATAGCGCTTCTGGAATCGAAAGTTAGCAAGTTGGAGAGGGAAATGAATGACTCAGAGACAAAGAGTTCCCTTCTTAAGCAGTCCATGACAGACTATATCGTGGAGATCAGCAAGCTTCAAGCTGAGGCTGAAGTAATTTCCTTCGGCCTATGTGCTGGTTGATTTCTTAAAGTTCTCGCATCTTGCTTCCCTTTCTTAAGGTTCACTTTCTTTTTGATTTTTGTTCCTTAGGCTCTTGCGGTGTTAAAGAATGAAAGAGACGTCACTATCAGGAAGCTTTTTGGAAGACATAACTTAGGTGCTCTTCCAAGTGGGCCGCTCAGTGATGATGTCGCATTAAATTTAATGAATCGTATAAACCTACGATTAGCACATGTTGATAAGGATTTACAAGATAAAAAGGTGGTTCTTTCACTGTACCAGCCTATATACATATATTTAGACATGCTATGTTGTTTTAACTTGTCAGTTCAAGATTTATTTTACTTCGATTCAGCTATGTTGCGAGGCTTGAATGCCCTTCTCTTTTTGTTTCATTTCTGTTATTCATGTTTCTGTCCAATGGCATATACTTGTGTCTTTAAGTGTGTAAGTCTTGCTGCTGTTTGATAATTAAGTCTTCCTTGAAATGAAGTTCAGGTTTGGAAGTATTTATTGAATTCATCTTGTTTGTCATTAATTTTCACTTTAAACTTAATATAGTCATCATTGGGTCTACTATTAGATTTATCTTGCGTCCAACCCTGCATTCCAGGAAAGGGGCAAACATGTCAAGATTGATTGTCACATCATTCATGAGAAAATCCATTCTGAACTTGTATTCCCTTGCTTTGGTTGTTCAGATAGTCAGTTAGCATACTAGTTTACCGAGGAACTGTTAGTTATGAGAATCAAGCATCTACGAGGAAAACTCGAGTCTTTAACCTATTTGCTCGGCGAGATTATGTCCAGATTCATTATACCTATGTGTGTAGGATATCTAAAATACTCGTATTAAACAGGATCCTTGTAGATAAGGTAATATACCTTATTAAAGTAGTAAACTACTGTATAAGGAGCTGGAGCTCTTTTAGATTAAAGTTTGACCATCAGGGCAAACAGTTTTTCTCTTCTCTCGCTTCTCATTTTGTTAGTTCTGATTCTTTTCTTGGGTAAGAGTCATGAGACCTTTACTCTCAATGTTCTTAGGTTTGTGATTACCAGTCAACTTCTGTTTTTCTGTCTCAAACAGCAGCATGTATTTTGGAAAACCCACTTTAGTTTGGACCACTAGACCCACAATGGGATGCCAGCTGGATAGTTGGATCCCTATGCCATGTCCAGCTACTTAGTCTAGTTGACTTCTCTATATCTGCTGCCGCAGATTCTCTTGAGTGCCGAATTATACGTGGCTCTAAAAATGTTCCCTTCAGTGAGACTACTTTATGCATCTGATAAAATGGATATCGTGAGACAATTATGGGTGACTTCACAATTTTAGTGAAGTCTTATATTAATATACAATTATGTTACCTTCTCAAAAAAAAAAAAGGATGTCATGAGACATAGATATCAGTGTTTAACTGTAAAATTAGGTGCTTCATGTTCTCAACTTTGTAATTGCTTTCTCTGAAACATAGAAAAGCAATACCTGACATCTGTCATACTCGCTCATACTTTGCTTCATCTAAACTTTTCTGACATCATATGAAGAAGCTAACTTTCACTTGGAGTAACGTTGTTTTAGGAAACAAATGAGGCAGAAATTGCAGCTGCGTGGCATCAATACGAAATTGCAAATAACCTCTGGAATGAAAAGGAGGCGCAAAAAGTGGCTAGAGCAGATATTAAGGTTTATTCTTATGGGTAACATTGCTTGGTATGCTAATGATGTGGCATTTTTACACATTTTCTTGGTTCCATCACTGCAGAATGGCATTTTGAAGCGTATTGAAGAGAAGGAAAATGAGCGGAATGAGTTTGAACATGAGATTTCTAATGTTAATATGGCTCATCTTGATGAGAGAGAGAAAAAAATGGTTTGATGTCTCTGCTTAATATTTCAACTCTTTTTGATGAACATTGGTTATGTGGCTAACGTATCTTTTTGATGAACATTGGTTATGTGGCTAACGTATCTTTGTTCTTTCAGCAAATTGAATGCGAGAGAAAGTCTAAGCAGCTTGCAGAAAGAGAATTTGACTCAAACATAAGGCAAAAGCAGACTGAAATGTTCACCATAGACCAAAAACTTAAAGATCTTCATGCTGAAAAAGATCGTATGGCCAATGAGTCTGAGGATAGAATTAAGCTCTCTCTTAAGAAGGCAGAGCTGGAAACTCTCAAGAAGAAACATAAAAAGCTGTAAGTCACTTTTCACTTTATAGTGTTTCATCCACAATTAATTAGGGCTAAAGTAGAAACAGAAAAAGATGTAAGTCACTTTTCCTTTTCGTAGTGTTGCGCCACATTTTTGTTGTGTTTATTATAGCTATACTCTTTTGTTCACAAGTAATGCTTTTTTTCAATAAAACTAACAGAATGGATGATAACAAGGATAAGGTAAAAGGAGTATTGAAAGGAAGGCTTCCATCTGACAAGGACTTGAAGAAAGAAATTACTCAGGCACAAAGGTTCTTTTTCCCTATCTCTTGCGTCCTCATAATATATTTAATCTTTGATTTTTTTTTCTTGAAGTTCGATCACCACCATTCTTAGCTTTAAACAAAGGTGTGACTGCTGTTATTGGCAGATGCGAAACAAAACACAGACACGAAAATGTACTCCACAGTTGAGGGGCAAAAAGTGCATTATTTGATGTTTCTCCTTTCTTGTGTAAAATATGCACTAATTAGATCCCTGTTGAAAGCTAAAGTGCATGCATGCAAATCTCAGTACTTTATTGTCGATCAATATGGACATATGTATACCTTACTTTAGTGGCACAGGCTTTATAATCTGTTCTTTTCCCAGTTTCTATATTTCCTTTGGAAAAACTTAAAATCCTAGAACCTTAATTGTACGGTTGTAACCTATATATTACTGAAAAGGTGTTGTCTTAGGATGCATATGTGTCTGGTAGTCAAACAGCTGAAACAACTAGGACAAGGATCAGAGTGGACAAGTATACTGCTTATGTTCAAGTCATCCTAGGAGGAGCATGAGATGCTTAGAGGTCACATGGAAGGCAAGTGTTGTGTAGCCAATTGGCATAGACAGCTTGGTGATGAAAAGCTTCAGCATGATGATCAAGAAGTCTTTGAGCTGGAATGGTTTAACTTTTTGGAAACGTAAGGATTCCTCAAACCTGCATATCTCACATGACCTTAGCCAGATATTGAGCTAACTCTTTGTGAGGCAAATGAGGTGCCAATAGCATCCTTAGGAGCAGTGTTACTCCAGGTTATGAAGGTGATACAACAGCATAAGAGATGCTTTATGTGTGAAAAGAAAGAATAGACAATCAGTCACCCGCTCCCTCAGTGAAAGCTGGCTACTGATCTATGGAGCACGTTCTTCAATCTCTCTGGACTCCAGTGGAATATGCCTAACTGTTTGGGAGAGTGCTTCAGGATGTGGGAGGACAGTCAGTGCATAAAAAGATAAGGAAATATTAGAATGCTATTCCTCTTTGCATCGGATAGACATTACGGCTAGAGTTCAAGATATTTTGAAGAGAAGTAACTATCTAATAAGCTTGAGAGAAAAAGTCTGTATACACTTCTTTTGGTGCAAACAACATCTGACTTGTTAAAGATCCTTGAACTCTTATGAGCTCCTTAGAGCTTAAACTATAAAGTTTTTATGAACATTGTATCACCTTCTTGGGGTGCAATTATATCTGTGAATAGAATGATTACTCATTAAAGAAAAGACGGAGATTGTTAGGAGTCTCGTCATGAGGAGATCAAAATTGTTCTTATATGAAACCACTTTATAATGACACAGAGATCAGATTAAACACCAATTTTAATTGTCTTCTGGATGGAAGGTGATTTGCACTTTGCACCGGCACAATTACAATCATGGGTATACCTCGATGTCTAATACTGATATCTGTATTCTGTTTTTAGTACCACTTCATTTATTTTTCAGATGTCGTAGCTTTTAGTTACTTGGTTTGTCTGACATCCTTTTTTGATTGCTTATGTCTAAGTTACTAATAAGATGGCCCTGCTTGGTCCCAATTCTTTATCCTACTAATAAAATGGCCCTGCTTGGTTTACAATGCCTGTGAATCCTTTTTTTCTCTTTGGATATAGTAAACCCCATCCCCTAACACCACTTCCTCTCTCTTGGTTGGAGGTAGGTAGAAGTCTTTTCACATTACAGTGATCAGTGAATCTTACAGTTCTATTTTTCAATCTCTGGTTTTTCCTTCATTGTTTGTGCATTTTTATGTTTCTCTTTGATATTCTTTTAAGTTGCACCTTCCTAGCACAGGGCTCTCCAGAGAGAGTTTGATGACTTGAGTGCCAAAGCCCGCGAAGCTGAGAAGGAGGTCAATATGTCGCAGATGAAAATAGAAGAAGTTAAGCATAACTTGTCCAAATATCACAAGGACATGGACTGTAAGGCTCATATCTGAGCTTCTTTAATCTAATTTGTGGAATAGTGTCTTCTCTTAGTGATTGTTCAAAAGCTTCTTAGGAAAATTTCCTTTTCGCAACTTAATAAAGTTTCTTATAAGATTCTATTTGAATGGGTTAATATGGTGAATATTTATTGACACAGAGTTTGAGAAATTCTTCCTAAAGAACTACTTCAGAATAGTAGTCATTTCTCTCCTGACTTATCAAAACAATAGCAGTCATTTACTCACAGTCTGTATTTCGAATCATATTTAAAGTCTACCAGAGTTAGAGATTCTGATTGTTACTTGTTAAGTCCTTCAAAGATAATTAATTTAACCAATATATCCTTATCAAAAATTAATTTAACCAATATATAGCTGGATAAAGGGGTGGTTGACAAAGCAATTTAGCAGTATTGAGGCCTTTTCTTCCCCTTCTTTATTCCTTTTCCGCAAGTTAATTAATCTCTTCAATAAAGTATCTTAGCTTGAGCTCCTTCGTTTCCCATTAATCTTTGAGGTGATAATCGTTTGTGGAGAGGGCTTATATAGATCTCCCGCTACTGCTTGCAGCAAGAAAGAGATTTCTGGAATCAAAGCTCCAGTTGCTGGACCAGGAATTTGCTGGTGTAGAGTCCTATCCCAAAATTATGGACTCAGCCAAAGAAAAAAGAGATGTCCAAAAAAGGTTTGTCTAGATGGGTCAATGTTCCATTCCGTCTTCCGATATTCAATTGTAACAGTTTCTGTTTTTGCTAAAATACTCATATATGAAACATTAAGTTTTATATTTCTCTTCAGAGTTACTGCCTTACCGGTTCAATGAGAAACACCTTTTTGTGATTCTTCCACTTTGGGAAACTTGGAATGACTTTAGATTTTGTTTTTTCAAATTTCATGTGATGATATGCAGCAAGTACAACATTGCCGATGGTATGCGGCAAATGTTTGATCCATTTGAAAGAGTTGCTCGTGCTCATCATATTTGCCCTTGCTGCGAGCGTCCGTTCTCTGCTGAAGAGGAGGATGAATTTGTTAAGAAGGTCATTCTTTTACTTCTATTTTGTCATTCTTTCCGTTTCTTTTGGAGAGTCATCTTCTGACTACTACTGTCCTGACTCATGTTTTGTTTATGAATTGCAGCAACGAGTGAAAGCTGCTAGCTCTGCTGAGCATATTAAAGTATTAGCTATGGATTCTTCGAATGCTGATTCTCGTTTCCAACAGTTAGACAAGCTTCGTTTGGTTTATGAAGAGTATCTCAAAGTGGGAAAGGAATCAATACCTCTAGCAGAGAAGAACCTTAATGAGCTAAATGAGGAATTAGATCAAAAAAATCAGTCTCTTGATGATGTAATTTCAGATCCTTTATATTTTATTTTCTACTATTGGGATTTTACCAGTCATATATTGGAACTGTTACTGTGAGTGCTGAAGTAACGACCTGTTTGGCCCACCTGCAGCATTTTGGCTTTCATCCCCACCTTTTCTGTTTAAGTAATGACTTGTTTGCTAAGTTGCTCGGACTCTTCAGTTTTGGTGCCGCACCCGTGTTGATACAACGTGGGTGTGGGTATGGGATAGGTACTGAATCTGGTCAATCGATTTTGGGCACTTTGACCAAAATCGACGGAGAAATTTGAGACAGATACAATGATTTCTAAAATTAATCAAAAGCTAGGGTGAAATCGAGAATAAAAGAGAAACTTTCTGCACTCTACAAGCACATGTAGGTTTTCCACATGATGTATCATAATTTTGGCATATTTCTATAACTCTAATTTGAGATATTTGAATCATTTTTAGCCGAATCCTCGCACCCGTATCCGTACCCCCGAATTTTAAAATTTAGATCATGAAGGATCTCGCCTATAGATTCGCACCCATATTAGACACCTGTACCCAAGTCCGAGCAACTTAGCTTGTTTGTCCCACCTGCACCATTTTGGCTTTTCCCGCCACCTTTTTCAACATAATTTGATCTTCCTCCTTTTGTTTTCTATGGACTCAGCAAACTGGATAAGATACCTGTTCCTAAGGAAATATATCCAGTGACCAATTCCTTATTACATACATCTATGCATGGAGAATAGATGTTGGAGGATGTCCGTCATCCTTTAGTAATGTTAACACTAACAAGTGGCCTTCATGTACTCTATGTTCTTGTTTGCAAAGACAAATATGCTAACATATATCAGCTTTATATCTTGTCTCGGAATTCATGCTCACAATACAAGACTAACTTTTGGCATCTTATGAATTTTGCTGGTTTCTCTTATGATGTTTTACATGCTTTCTTCACTATATTACACATTTCTCATATCTATTTAAGTTGTCTTTTATTGCACTATTCTTATTATGCTGCTTGGGATTTGGCAGAGTTGGTCTATTTTTATCGAGTTCTGATTTTGTTGGATCTAGAATCATTTCAGAAAGATTTGATAAAACAACGAAGTATTTTAGAAGGAGTTGATAAACTCGGTCATTGGCTTCCCTAAGTGGTGATCACTGCTCTATAAAATTCCAAGGTAGCTTCTTTTGGAGATCCAATTTTGATGAGCGATAACATAGTCACCACTACTCTCTCTTTCTGGTTCAGCTTTAGCTGAGCATGCAACCTAGCATGAATATGTAGGTTGTAAGTAATGAAATCAATCAAATAATGCTATTAGTGAGGGCACATGTTCCCCAGAGCTTGCAAGAGAAGGGGAAATAATTATCATACAAATAGTCCATTAACTCTTTTTGATTGTACATAATAATCCTTTTTGCTAGCAGGTTTTAGGTGTCTTGGCTCAGATAAAGGCTGAGAAGGATGCAGTTGATGCGCTAATACAACCTGTAGAAACATCTGACAGGCTTTTCCAAGAAATTCAAGCTCTGCAGAAGCAAGTTGATGATTTGGATTATGGTCTTGATATCCGCGGGCAAGGCATAAGATCTATGGAGGAAATTCAATCAGAATTGGATGAACTGCAGAGCAAAAGGTATATTATTCTTCCTCTCTGCTAAAGTGCTTCTTTCTTCTTCTTTTCTGTATGTTAGACCAAATTTCTGATTATTTGGTAAACTCTTGTATTTGTATTTTTAATAGGGGAGTCAGCACCTAAATTGTAGTAATACAAAATTATGCCTTAGACTGTAACTTTTATCACTGTCCTATAACTGACAACCAGGGAAAATTTGTCTTCGGAAGTGGAGAAGCTGAAAGATGATCGGAGGTACATGGAGAATGAGTTTTCAAGTTTCCAATTAAGATGGTTTACTGTAAGGGAAGAGAAGACGCAAGCAGCAAACAAATTGAACAATGTTAAAAGGGCAGAAGAGGAATTGGATGACTTGGTGGAGCAGAAAAATAAAGTTGAGCTTGAAGAGAAGGTAATCCTTTCACGGGTTTTATTAGGTTCATGGTTATCATAGTTGCATTTAGCTAGCCAATAGCATAGATTCAACTGTTTAGTGGATGTAGTCTTCTTCTTTAATTCGTTCTTTTAAGGGCCGAGTTGTTTTGCTCCCTAACATGTATTTGTTTTCATGGAGTCTCTTAAAAGAGCAGTGTACTGGGAGTTATGTGAAAATAGCACCTGTGATCCCTCACCTCTACAACTTGCTCCACGTTTGTTCCTTGTGTATCAAACCTTGCTAGCACTCATGACACCTTAAAACTGATATGCTTTTGGTTAAAAAAGTAACTGAGAGAAGGGCTCACGTCACATACATCCGTAACCGTTACCTAAATTCAGAGAGAAGCCTGATGCTTGGAGCCTTCTCTCCCCTTATCTGCCACTTGTCTTGCCCACTTTGGTAACCTAGCATCCTTCCAATACCCAAGTAAAAATCCAGATCTGTTCTAAAGTGAGAAACCTTTTTTTTTCTTTTGATAAGTCAAGTATCATTTTGTTGATTGCATACTAAGTGTGTCGATATTTACAACAAATGAGAATGGCTCAACCAGCATTGCCTATCATAGTCTCCATGTTGGAGATTGAACCTTATGTTGGAAGAATAAACGATGTTTTAGATTTTCTGCGATACATGGATTTTACTTATGTAGTTCATGAATTAGTTTATTGGCTTGTACATGTACTAGGAAAAAGCAGAGTTGTAGAACTGATTATGAAACATGTACTAGACTAGGTACATGTTAGAGGAGTACCTGGTATGTTGTATGGCCAACTTATTTTTTTCTTTTGCTGATAATGTTGTATAGTCAATTTACTTGAGTCAAGTTGAGACTTGAGAGAAGTAATGGAATTATATTTTTCTCCACTTGTCTTCAAGAGAAAATGTGTGATTGAGTGCTATTCCTCCCCGGATTTCCAACATCTATTTATCTAGGAGGTTTGCCTTTCTATAAGAGTGTGTAAAATCATAGACATCAAGCCTCCCAGAAGTCTAACCAGCTTTCTGCAAAATTTTCCATTTTACACCAAGAGTATAAAGAAATTAAAGAGAACTCTTGACCCTCGATTTTGGACTTTCTACTCCGTCAAAAGTTCGTTCCTTTCACAGGACCGAAAATGTGCAAAATGTGCAAAAAGGTGCTGTCTTCCCCCCCCCCCCCCCTCTTTTCAGACGATCTCGAGCTCCACTCTGCCATCATTTCCTCTACTTTTCTAGGGTGCACCAACATGATGTTTGAATGTTGTAAATAGCAAGGCCCACATTCTCTAGAAAACTTGCAATATAAAAGATGATCCATATCCACTACAGTTTGGTTGGAAAGAAACTCCAGATGCTTTGAACATTCAGCGATCATTGAACACAAGATCAAAATTAATAGTATATTTTTCTTTCACTTCTGGTGTATAGAAGCTTAGTTCAAGATGTAGAGTCCTTAGTTGATCTCAGTCCTTGTGACTGACACAAGACTTGTCTTTTGCTTGTTTTTTTAACCTTTTTGGATGTCTTGTAACTAGGGCTTGTTTCTCTTAGCACTATCTTTGTGCTGAGACCTACCTTTTTTTTTAATCCTAATGAAATATGTTACCATCTAAAAAAGCGATGATCCATATCTTGCCTATGCTTTTTTGACATGCAACACCAACGTACCAAGTAAAAAGTGCTACCTTCTTCGGCGTGCTAGTTCTCCATATATATAACTAGATGTATTAAAAAAGAAAACCCTAACATCTAAATCGTGCTAAAAGAGTCTTATTTCCTTCAATTCTCATTATTTTACAAGAGGAAATGCAATTCTCTTTAAAGTGAAAAAAGCAAAACTAAGAAATTAACATTTTTATTTTACAAAAGGAAATGCATTATCTTTAAAGTGAGAAAACCAAGAACTAAGAAATTAACTTTTCTTAAAATAAGATGGCCAAATAAGAATGTTAAAATCTTTTGAAATGTAAACCACAAAATGTATGAAGTATACACAAGATTGAGCGAAACTTAATGCAACTACAATATCCAAACCGCTTAAGAGTTTCTCAACTTAAAGGTGGACATGTATGCACCGTTAGTATTTCAATCGACATACCTAGCATACAATTTTCTTTCCCTCAATCTACTATTGTCTTAACTATAATGCCCAGCCATTGTTGTCATAGTTTTTCCATTTAGGCATCAATTTCCTCTATGTAAGTTAAGAAAATGGATATTGGACCTAGCTCAACCCTAAAAGTTAGCTCATAAAGTGAGGATTGTCCAAGACCATATAAGAAGACCAATTGCCCATCCCACAACTAATGTGGGACTGCTGGCGATCTGAAAGGATAAAAAAAAAATCAGGAAAATGTCGCCGGAAAGCTGTCTACTCGCCGGCGCGTGAGATCTACGCGTCGTCGGAGTCAGAGTTGTTGACGGCGCGTGGAGAGGTCCTTCTCGGAGCTGCTTACTGGTTTTTTTTCGCCGTCGCCTGAGGAAGCTTGTAGTGGTGTTAGTTTTTCCACACTACTAGTGTATAATTTTTTTTGATGCGTAAAGCCACCGTGAGGGAGAAAAAAACTCGACTTCTTCAAACAACTGGAACCCTATAGTGCTGCTAAGGGAGGAAACTCACCTCAAAACTGCAGCAGAGGCTCTGATACCATGATGGTTCAAGAAGAAGGAAAAGCTTATTGTATTTCTGTATATCAATTTACATCAAGAGTATTAACATTTTATACAATGAATCCTATGGCTGAACTAGGAAAAGAAATTAGTTATTGCTACAATCAAGCTACTTTGCCTATAATTAGGCTAGAGAATAAAATCTAATCTAATCAAATCTTTTTACTAATTACACTAATCAACAAATATATTACTGTAAGTTTTCCCATATTGGTTGTCGGGTATGGTGTTGCTCTCCTTATATGATTTTAGCCAATTCTCACTTTATGAGCTAGCTTTTGTGGTTGAGATATGACAAAGGTCCATTTTCTCAATATGGTATCAACGCCCATTGGGGTCTATTGGAAACAACCTCTCTACCTTCTCAATGTAGGGCTAAGGTCAGCGTCTATGTTGCGCGGACTCTTCAAACTCCCTGCCACATCTGTGTCGAGTGTCGACACGACATGAGTGTGGGTGTGGGTTCCATATCGAATATGGTCAACCGATTTTGGGTACTTTGACCAAAGCTATAGAAAAATTCGAGATAAAATACATATTGATTTCCAACATCAAAACGAAAGCTGGGTGAAATTTGAAGCGGGTATGCCGCTATTGGGGAGGGCCTTGAATGGATCCTGCAATTCTTGCTGCTCCTTTTTTTCTCGAGGGAGAGAAGCAGAGAGCTTCAAAGAGGGACTTGCGGAAGATGAGCATTCGACGAGGGGAATCAGGATAAGTGTAGGAGTAATAAAGTTCTTAAACGAGACTTTATATTGGAGTTTATCTGCCAAAAAATATTGTACCCCATTTGTTCTCCATTATAAGTAAATCAATATAGTGAAATCTTGATGTGTTTGCTAAATCTTCAAGAGTTTTATTTCCCTATATTTGGTTCATTCTATTTAGCATTCTTCTCTGTTGAGAAATTTTGTGAATGAAAGATAAAATTATTGGCTGCACTCCACAATCCACAGCCTACAAGTAAGTTTTCCACAAAATGTCTCATAATTTAGTATATTTTATAAATCTATTTTAAAATTTTGAATTATTTTTTGCCAAATCTCCGTACCCGTATCAGTATCCATATTCGGATCTCGTATCCCGGAATCTTAAAATTTAGATTATAAAGGATCTGACCTCTATATTCACACCCAGATCGGATACCCGCATCCGTGTCCGAGCAACATAGTTCTGCGTACATACTACCTCCCTAGAGTGGGATTACACTTGTTTTTTGTTGTTGTTGGTATCAATGCCCATTGGCAGACCCGACATGTGGGGATGTTAAGTTGTCCCACGTCGGTTCGGTTGTGGGATATGGGACTTGTCTCCTTATATAGTATAATCCTCACCTCATGAGCTAGTTCTGGGTTGAGTTAGGTCCAACTAGCTCCATTTTCTTTACAATTACCATTATTGGGCTTTGTCCTATAGCACTACACATTATATCAACACGATTCATATGCACCTTGAGGATTTTGTCAATTGTTTATGGTTGTCTACCACAAGATAAAGAGTAGGTTGTTTTAAGATGCAGGTTATTCTTATATGTTGGATGTTGACTATTCTTCCACAATATATGTTTAATTGAGTGGCCACATCAGTTGAAGTTCAAACTATTATAGAGATTATACTTGAATTTATCTAATATGTCTCAACATGGGGTCTCTTACGTCCGGCCTGATTTCTTTTCTTAGGCCAAGCACATAGAAATATATTTTACAATAGATGGCGTTGATACTTGAACCCAAGATCTCTGCTTACTCTATTCCCATATTGAATTGTTTGACCATCTCATCTAAAAGTTTAAGCTGTAAAGAGGGTGCATTTTTATTTATTTAGTTATGTTTGCAACGACATTGATTTTGTGTGTGTCAGGCGCATCTCACGTGTTTGAACTTGCCACAAACAAAATAATTTGCATGTATATGACACCTGTAATCCTGTATGCACGTACTAAGCTAATAGTCCTAGAATGATGTTATTGAAAACCTTAATGCAAGTATATGAACTATACCAAAATTTTATAGGGTTTAAAAAGTTTGTCTTTCGCCTTAAAACAATTTGAAATATTCTAAAAATGTTGGAAAATGAAAACCTTTTTGCAAGTAATTGAATTATGCTAAATGTTGTTTCAAGTGCTTAGCTTAGCTTAGCTGGAAATTCTTTGAGAACGTTGAGGTAAATATTACTTTATCCATGGGGTAAAGTATTATTAAAAGAATGTACCAAGAAGGTAGACAATAGTACAAAACAAAACAGATAGCACCTATAAATAGCTCCCTGTTACATATTTCCTGGCAGATTCAGAAATTCCAAGTATTGATCCATACTTTCTAATAAACACCTATTACACCAGAAAAATAGATTATGCAGACATAAGTTCTTAATTCTAGAAATGTGACTCTTGTTATTCTCAAAACAGGCACTATTTTTTTCATTCCGAATGGTCCAGAGAATACACAAAGGAATGGTCCTCCAAAGCTGCTTCTGGAACTTTGCTATCTTTTGTTCCTGCCAGCTATCTATTAGGCTCCTGATATCTCAATTTATTCTTTGGGAATTATGAAGTCCTTTGTGCATGTGCCAGGTCGAAAAGCACTTTATGGATGAAAAAAGATCTTTGCTCTTAGAAATTTCGTTTCACATAAGTTGATTTCAGACAGACTTTATTCATAATTGTATTTTTGTTGGTTTCTTGTTAATTGATCCAACCCATTGCAGGCCTATCTTTGATGTTGTTACATGAACCTACTACTTTTTAAAACTAGAAACAGTATGGATTCCTAGTCCACATTGCATTTGTTTATAATTGGGAACTTCAGCATCTTGCAGAGGCTGTTGGTCCCTTGTCGAAGGAAAAGGACAAGCACTTTAGGGACTACCAAAATCTGAAAACAAAACTTAGCAAGGAGTTGGAAGAGCAGGCAGAAATTAGAAGACATTATCAACAGGATGTAGATGAACTTAAGAAGATTACCTCCAAAATTAGAGAGTATGTCCAATACATTAGATGGAATGAAGATTGTTCTTTAACCGGTGATATTGAAATTAGTTTTGTGCTGCAGGTATTATGAGTTAAAGAAAGAACAAAAATTGAATGAACTGCAGGACAAGCGAAGCCTGTCAGAATCTCAGCTTCAAAACTGTGAGTCCAGAAAGCAAGAGATTTCGGCTGAAGTGGCGAAAAGTAAGGCTTTAATGCAGAACCAGGACAATTTGAGACGCAACATTGAGGATAACTTGAACTATAGGAAAACAAAGGCTGATGTTGATAAGCTCACCTGTGAGATTGAATTACTGGAAGATAAAGTGCTGAAGATGGGTGGCCTCTCCACTATTGAGGCTGAGCTTAAAAAGCTTTCACATGAAAGAGAGAAGCTACTTTCTGAGGTATGAATTGATCTCTTCGTGAATGAACTCAGAAATCAGTTTTAGTATAAATAACCGACAGACATCATTTGCTACCTTTTGACTTTAGATGGATGTGTTACGGTCAGGAGTTTTTCTCTTCTTGCTTCCATATGACTTTCAGAAAAGGTTGGAAAATATACAAGCTTAACCATGATGGAGAATTCAACTTTAAAGGTCTATAATCTGGTCTACTTAATTTAAATCTTCTAGCTACAACAGTAGTGTGTCTGAAAGTGGATTCTATCTAGGCACAGTTGAGCTTCGGCAACGTGGATTAGAAACAAGTTCAAAGTAGTTTATCACGCATTATCATCAAATAACTTGCATCAGCTACATAGTGAGTGCTGTAGTTTTTATTCGACATTTCTCTTGGATACTTTTCCTTGATTCCTTGGTGGTTGTCATTCCACTAGACTGTTCACTCACACTTTTATTGCTTTGATATTCCTTCCTTTCAGTAAAGCACTGTAAGTGTTTAGATTCAAATCAAATCTCTGTATGTGGCAATCTATTGACCTTTGAATTTACATGGTTTATCTTATTGCAGTTAAACAAGTGCCATGGTACCCTATCTGTTTATCAAAGCAGCATTTCCAAGAACAAAGTTGATCTTAAGCAGGCACAGTACAAGGATATTGACAAACGCTATTTTGATCAGCTAATCCAGCTGAAGGTAATATCTTAGTCCATTGGTGCAAGTATGAAGCTAATTGCTTAGTTATTTATGGCATTAGAGTATCTAATCGTGTCATTAATGTACTTTTGGACAGACTACGGAGATGGCAAACAAGGATCTGGACAGATATTACAATGCCCTTGACAAGTGAGCTCTTTGTACTTTAGCTATTAGATTCTTTCTGTACTTTATGTAAGTTTACATGCATTCTCACAAACAGCACGTGGTTCTAGCACTCAAACATTTTTCTTCTTACTTGTTGAAGAATATTCAAGACTATATTAATTGTAGTAGTTCAAATATGTTTTGTTTTCACGAATGGAGCACATATTTTTTCTTAAAAAAATTTCTGTTATTACCATTTTTAGTGTTAGTGAGTTAAAAATTTAAGGGAGGTGGCATTAGTGTAGACTTGTTTACTCTTTGTTGAATCATTTACCTCTTTTTCTTAGTACTGAGGAGGAGAAGAAGAGAATGTTTTGTTACATTGCTAACCACCGGTCCTTTCTTTTCTTCTTTTGGATAACCAAGAAATCTCTGAGGGTCAGCTAGCGCACAGTTCTAAACACAATGGATAATGGACCTACCCTACTCTTTCTACTTAAATAATGGGCATTTGTGTGTATCATGGTTCGATCTCATGACATGCACCTAATACACAAATCATGAGCTGCACTTTTACCACAGACCAAAACCTTGAGGTCGCTACCCTTGTGTCTTTTCTTCGTTTAAAGAAAGGACTTCATTCAAAAAGGTAGGTTTGAAATATATACCCAAGTTATATCAATCATCTTTTTATTCATTTTGAAGTCAACCATCAGATATGAAGCCTTTTCTTTGATATTTTGGGTATCTACTAGTGCATGCCAAGTTCTGCTTTTGAGTTTATATTTGCTTGGCAGATGAAGGCCATTGTTAAACATTCTTACTGCATAAGGAACACCATACCTTCCGTGGTGTGGTGGATCATTTGGAATGAAAAAAATGCTAGAATTTTGAGGATAGAACAAACTCTATACGTAGACTTAAAACGCAATTGTATTTTATTGCTTTAAACCCCAACATACTTGAGGCAATAACAAAGCAATTCATTCTCAAATCTCTTTACAGGTCCTACTCTTTACATGCAGCTCCCTAGGTCATGTAACGTTAGTTTCCTAGATCAACGTTGTACAAAATTTAAGCATCCAACTTTTTCGAGCTCCCTTCCCTTTTCTTTTTGAAAAAATTGTGTCTTATCCAGACGATGACCATTTTGTATGTTGTACTCTTTTCAGGCGTCTCCTGTACTTGATCAAATGTGGAATTAAATACTTTCAATGTTCTATTTGGTTTCTCTTGTTTCAGAGCACTGATGCGCTTCCATACAATGAAAATGGAAGAGATAAATAAGATTATCAGGGAACTGTGGCAGCAGACTTACAGGGGCCAGGACATAGATTACATAAGCATTCATTCAGATTCCGAAGGTTCTGGTACTCGATCCTACAGCTATAGGGTACTAAACTATCTTTAAAGCCTGCTATGTAGTGTTTTCTTTATCAGCTGAAAGAATTTAATATGTGATGGTATTTGAGAAGGTGTGTGAATAGAATTAGTTCTAACGTGAAGATGTTTTCCTATGTATACTCAAACATGGTAAAAGCTGTAAAGAATAAATCCAATTAAAATCCACCTTGTGGCGGCAAGGGCAAAGTGTAAATTGAAATTATTATTGATGTGTAAGTACTAAATCCCCATATATTAGGTATTTTTTTTTTTGGTGAATTGTGCGCTTCACGCTTGAAGCCCCTGAATGTTTGTCTGACTTCTTTCACTTTTCCTTTTTTAAAAAAATGCTTGTGATTCACAGGTTTTGATGCAAACCGGTGATACTGAGCTAGAGATGCGAGGGAGGTGTAGTGCTGGCCAAAAGGTGATCAATCATCTCATTTTTCATTCTTTCTTTAACGTGTTCACTTAATTTATATGTCAATAAAAGCTTTGGTTTGACGATGTCCTTTCTCTTTGCTTTGCCTCCTACCACCCCCCTCCCCCATAAAAAGAAAAGAAACCTTTACTGGACTCTTTTTCAGCTGTTTACTGAAAGCTTTGTTATTCTTCAGGTCCTTGCATCACTTATTATAAGATTGGCATTGGCTGAAACGTTTTGTCTCAACTGCGGAATTCTAGCACTGGATGAACCAACCACAAACCTAGATGGCCCCAACAGTGAGAGTCTTGCAGCAGCTCTCTTAAGGTATGTGGTTGGTGTTCATTTATTAATTGTGAGCTCTTTTTCAATATAGATTCTTTAGAGTTGCCTCTTTGTTTCTTCGATATCACCAGAATTATGGAGGACAGGAAAGGTCAAGAAAACTTCCAATTAATTGTCATTACACATGACGAGCGCTTTGCTCAATATATTGGCCAGCGCCAGCATGCAGAAAAGTATTATCGCATCACAAAAGATGACCAGTAAGTCTCAGTGGTTACCATTCCCTTCTTGATCTATGACACTTTTTGTGAGTATCCTGCATCTTTT
>NW_017673526.1:106317-131317 GCF_001879085.1 Nicotiana attenuata
CCCACCCCCTTCCAATTTTTTTCAGCCAGCACAGCATAATTGAAGCTCAGGAAATATTTGATTGAGATCACAAGGGTTTCAGCCTCTGGCAGTGATTATTCATTAGACGTTTCATGCTTGACTTAGTACATACTGATAAACTACTAGTCCAGCATACAGAAACTGAATAGAACAATCTCATTTTTCCATGGTTATATATTTAATCTGCTCTTGTATTATGTTCTCTGTAAATTATCTGATGTAAAACGATTTATGCTGAGCTACTTGTCATTGAATTTCCTCACATTCTGGTTTCTATGGATTGTAAGCAAGAAACTGAAGAAAGTTTATTATTTAAAGAAATAGATATGTTCATTACCATGTAATTCCATTGGCCTGTCTAAAGTTTAATCCTATAATAGGTCACTTAATATGTGTATTCCATTTTAAAATTGTCTAAATGCTTGATTTTGGTGCATTATCTGATGCTGGTTATCAGCTTACAAGACTCAGGTCGTTCCATGTTTGGTGCATCTATAATTTATTGTGCGTCCTGGTTATGTCCTCTTTAGTGTTGTACATGTGACATCCAGTAGACCGGTATGCTGAGCCGAGACATATTGGAAACGGCCTCTCTATCTTCACAAGGTAAGAGTAAGATCTACGTACACACTACTCTTCCCAGACCCACTAGGTGGGATTATACTGGGTATGTTGTTATGTTTAGTGTTGTACATGTGACATCCAGTAGACCAGTATGATGAGTTTGAATAGATTTCACCTGATAGCGGTTACACTAGTGCAGTGGCAGATTCAGAATGTTTTAGTCGTGATTTTGCTCAACCGGCTTAAATTTCAGAGGGCTACTTTGAGATTGGTTGCTCGGCTATATTTGTATGTTATTAGTAGCTTCCACTATAAAAAATATAGTGTTTAGGTCCGCCATTGATCTAGTGTATTGTAAAACTAAACCAGGCACCATGTTTTCCTGGCGAAACTAATTTTAAGTTTTCTTTCCCTATATTTGAAAAAGATAGAAATTTCGTTAAATCTTTCCTAAGATACATGGCTCAAATCAATTAGATGTCGGCACTTTCCTCAAAGGGAGTTGAAGAAAGGCCTTTCAGTTTGTAGGGACGAGCCATTACATACGGTCTGGTGCTCATATCGATCAATTTTTCATGAGACTCCCTACATTTTTAATAAATTATGAACTCCACGAACTGATCAACTGTCAACGTCTTTAAGTTGGAGATGAAAATATCGTTCACTTTATATGGGTACGAAAATGTGATCAGTCTTATATAAGAGACAGAGCATTGCTTGAATTACTAGGATACAAGAAATGAAAACAACATACATTCGTGGTACTCATTTTGGACACAACAATCTTGGTAAAGTTTAAGAAGAGGCCACTTACGAATTGCCTTGCAAGACAAAAATCCAATAACCTACAGCACCAAGTGCAGAATAAAGAGGTAAACCATTATTGTTTTTTTTTCTGAATTGGATATAACTTGTAGAGAAATTTTTTCTTCCATCCAAACTAAAGAAACAAACCAAGAAATACGATAGCAGTTGCGATGCACTGTGAATTTAGTCCTTGTACTTCATCTCAGACAACTTGAAGCCGGGCATGTCAAAGGAGGATGAGAATTTCTCGACGTCAGCCTTGAGTTCTTCAATTTCCTTGTTATTAACAAGACCCTTGTTGAAATCCTTTAAAAGCTTTCCATACTCCTTCTGGATGTTCAAGGTGATGGTAACAGCCCTGTGGAGGAACTCGGCAATCTGCTCGAAGTCCTTCTCAACCAATCCCCTTGATGTCATTGCAGGAGTACCTGCAAATGGGAACTTCAGTTAGTTAAAAATGTCTATTGAAGGACCTTAATATCCTGTATAAAATAGGTTCATGGAACTAAAAACATTTAGAAAAAATTTAATAGCTGAAGAAGTTGTCATTTAAGCTTTTCTTTTTTCCTACTTTAATCGCTTTATTGACACACTAAGAAGTAGGTCTACATTATAATCCAACATTTTATGGAACATGGATCCCCATCATATACTCAGAAGGAAAAAAATTTTCACTGACCTTGATATCAAGCTCAAGATATTGAAAAGGAAACATAAAATTTGCTTCGAGTCACTTTTTAACTAATCAGATTTACTAGAAGTTCAACATGAAACTTACCAATACGAACACCTCCTGGGGCCAAAGCACTGCTGTCACCGAAAACAGCATTCTTGTTAACAGTAATGTTGGCAAGGTCACAAAGCTTCTCAACCTTGTTACCTGCAAAAAAACAAAATAGTTCGTTTACATCAATCACTATTTAAATGGTTAGAAGACTTTCTCCAAGATGATTGAGAATAGAAAGAACTCTTACCAGTCAAACCAAGAGGTCTAAGATCCCAAAGGACAAGGTGGTTCTCAGTCCCACCAGTTACAAGCTTGTATCCTTTGCTCATGAGGTAGTTACCAAGAGCAACTGCATTGGCCTTCACTTGCTTAGCATACGCCTTAAAACCAGGAGTTGCGGCCTGTTTCAGGGCAACAGCAAGAGCACCAATTTGGTGGTTGTGAGGACCACCCTGGAGCGAGGGGAAAACAGCAAAGTTAATCTTGTCTTCAAAGTCATAGACCGCATCCTCAGGCTGTCCCTTCTTTGGTGGCTTAGGGCCCTTGCGGTAGAAGATCATACCGGCCCTTGGACCCCTCAAGCTCTTGTGAGTAGTGGTAGTGACCAAGTCACAATATTCAAAGGGATCCGCAGCTTCCTGTTGTCCACAAATAACAAGATTCAGCTTGAAGCACAACAAGAAGACCTATATCTCGGATTGCATCTATTAAAACGGATGCTAACAATCCACATCAAATTCAAGTGTGGTATCAGAACTGATATCTCAAGAAAAGCTGAAACCATTGGTCCGCATTAAGCCTCATAATGCTCATGCAAAGAGAAAAATTGAAACACTAGTTGATCCAATTCTAGTTTCCATATTTTAATCTTTTCCTCACTCTAGATCCACTTGTTTGAGAGAACAATCTGTATTAACTTCACATGAAATTATCTTAATGATTAATTAATCAAAATGAACACATAGATCACAATGCACGGCACCCAGATCTATAATATTTTAAGGCACTTTATACAAACAACCACGCCGATCTGGGATTTGAACTTTATGCATTCCGAATTCTAGGATAACGAACTGGAGTGCTAGTAAAACTAGGTTCTAAATTTAATATTTGTGCATATTTGGTGAGAAGCACATATCTAGTAAAACAAATGTGTTTAATCAAAATGAACACATAGATCACAAAGCATGGCACAGAGATCTATAATATGTTAAGGCATGCGGATCTAGGATTTGAACTTTATGCGTTCTGAATTCAAGGATAACGACCTTAAGTGCTAGTAAAAATGGGTTCTGAATATAATATTGGTACATATATAATTAATTTTTAACACATAAATAGAGTCTAAGGCGAAAGCTACTAGATTCGCCAATGCAGATCTGTGAAAATTCCAAAATCCTAATGCAGATCGAAGTAACACCAAAAATGTAAAACGAAGAACAGAGCAAAAAAATATACCTGAGCAGCAACAAGGCCACTAATGTGAGCCATATCACAAAGCAAAAGGGCCCCACATTTATCAGCAATTTCTCTAAATCTCTTATAATCCCAATCTCTAGGATAAGCACTACCTCCACAAATAATCAATTTAGGCCTAAAATCCAAAGCCTTCTCTTCCAACCTATCATAATCAATATACCCATTTGTTGAATTCACCTTATAAGGCAAACTCTCAAAATAAATCGAAGTTGCAGAAATTTTTTTCCCACCAGAAGTATAATAACCATGAGTTAAATGTCCACCAGATGGTAAATCCAATCCCATAATCCTATCATGTGGATTCAAAACAGCTGTGTACGCAGCGAAATTCGCTGGGCTACCAGAATAGGGTTGAACATTTACACCCCATTTTGTTGGATCTAAATGAAAAGCCGTTAAAGCACGGCTTCTGGTTAGGTTTTCGATTATGTCAATGTATTCATTACCGCCGTAGTAACGGTTACCGGGAATTCCTTCGGAGTATTTGTTGGTTAAAGCACTGCCGAGAGCTTCAATTACGGCGAATGATGTGAAGTTTTCCGATGCGATTAGTTCGATTCCGTGGCTTTGACGGCGTTTTTCCTTTTCGATTAGGTCGTGGATTTCGGGATCTACAGCGGAGAGAGGTTCGTTGCCCCAAACTGAAACGGGATCCATTAGAGGAAAATTGAAAGGGGCAGAAGAAAGTTGGAGAGGAAGAAATGAAAGAGAGAAAATTTAAGGGCTGTGGGCAAATTGGAGAGGAAGTGGAAGTGGATATTTAAAGAGGAAAGATTGACCGAAATGACAATAATGCCCTTGTCCACCCTTTTCTTTTTAAATTTCTTGTTCTTTTTTATTTATTTTTTATGAATACTGTCAAACATCTTTGAAACAGTTTTCTTTATTTCGATATTTTTTAGTTGCTATATTAATATGCTGTTATATAAAATATATATATTACGTATAATATAATATAAAAATTTGGTTCCAAAAAAATTGAACATTATAATAATGTGTTATTATAGAGTAAAACTATTATAGTGAGGTCTTACTTTGTTTTTTTGTTATTTTATTGTTAGGATGTTGGTGAAGTTATGTTGGGGTTGGTGAATGGAGAGCCATAAAGGGAAGTGAAGTGGTAGTCATTAGTCAATTAGGTGGTTGAATTTTTTTATGTCAAGGGAGAGATTTAGCATCTATCTCGGAAATTATATCATGACAATCGATAAAAGTGAATTTCTATTAGGTGTGACAATCGATATTTAAAAATCAATTAAATCGATCGAATTATATCGTATCGAATAATTTTTAGGTTTCTTTTAATAAAATCGTAAATTATTATATAAATCTATAATCGTACCGATAATTAGGATAAGTTTTTTTATTTTATGAGAATAAATCGAAAAACTACCGAATCATATCGAATAAATTTACAATGTAAAAAATATATTTATATATTAAGTTTAAAAATAATAAAGTATTGAATTTTTTTTGGCCCTTGGAATTATAAAACAGTTACAAGCCAACAAATAATTAAACTAAAAATCCTAATTCCAAATCTATTATGATACTCCTATTGAAACTAAATTCTTTCCAGCATATTCACTAGCAAGACACAGGGTATTGTACCGGTCATGAGTAGCAAATTATAATGTATTGAATATATTTCCTTTCGTATGATTTATATTTATCTTTTTGAGACTTTTTTAGACTTTATTCTTGAATCCCACTTTGTTTAATATCTTTCCACTCGTGTAATTTATATTTTCGTTGTATTTGCTTAGTTTCTTTTACGTTGTTGTAGAATAGTTGATGGATCTATACTCTAGCCATCTTTCATATTTTCTTAATTCATTACCTTTTAAACTGTAGAAATGTCTAGAAAGTTTTGCTGAGTCATCTAAAAGTATGTATGTTATAGCATTCTACTTCTACTAGTGACTTTTATATTATATTTAAAAAAAATTACTAAAAATTAATCGAGCCGTACCGATACCGAATAGAACCCGATATGATTGGGACGGTTTCGAAAAGTCTACTTTTGGTTATACATAATAGAATAACTGAAAAATTGATATGATACAAATTTTAAAAATAACCGGCCGAACCGAACCATTGATACCCCTAATTTTTATATTTGAGTTAATGGTCATCCACCTGAGCCGAGGGTCTATTGGAAACAGCCTCTCTATCTGCATTAGGTAGGGGTAAGGTCTGCGTACAGACTACCCTCCCCAGACCCCACATGTTGGGTTCAAACTGGGTTTGTTGTTGTTGTTGTTGTTGTTGAGGAGTTAATGGTCATCAAATTTATGTCTTTTTCTATAAAACTTACTAATTTAATTTTATTATTTTAATATTATTTTACTTACAAAGAGTTTGAACTTTATGAATTTTAGTTCGAGATTCTACCATAATTTATTTGATAATTCAGAATCAATTATTTGTATTGGTTTTTATTAACTTTTAACGCATATAAATAATTCATGCCAAAACTACTATTTCAACGAATTCAGTAATTATACTCTACATCCGCCTATCATGCCTTCTTTTCACACTCCAATCTCTTTTATAGTTCCTTTCAGAAGAAAAATTATTTGATTTTACAACTTAATTAAGTTCTACTTATAGTAAACGGAAAAGGGCCTAAACTACCCCTATCCTTTACTAAATGGTTTACAAATGCCTTCCGTCCACCTATTCGTCCAAAAAAGCACACGACGTTAATTCTATTAATAAAATTACCTCCGCGACTAACGGCAGAACCTGTGGGCCTTCTATTTAATGACATGGCGATTTTTCATTGGGCCACGTAGCAATCTAGGTCAGTAACAAAAGATGGGTCACGCTGTGTCATTATGTGCACATTCCTCTTTCTCCCCTGATGCAACTACGACAGAATCCAAAATAGTATAGTTCGTACTTTTTTAAATTTTGTTTTTATAACAATATTTTTTATTTTTAGGCTTATATGCTTCTTTTTTAATAAGTAGTACTACTGATTTGAACTCATGTAGTATCGAAAAGTTAATGTTTGGAATCATATACGTTAAAACAAAGAGCTAGGCTCCATCTCGTTTGCTGGTCTTCCTCTAACGCTATGAAGCAGAGTGATAATGTCAAACTATGCCTTATAAAAGATACACGGACGTTGCAAATATAATCTGAATAATGCTGCCCAGAGTCGAACCACAGATAATTAACCTATCAATTACTTTTGTCGGACTTACTAAATTCACAGAATCAATTTCTCCAAACTTTGTGATTCACAATTGGTGATATATCTAACAACTAAACTGAAAATAAATAACAGCTGAAAGTTAACTAAGCTAGCTTTGTATATAATTGGAATAAGGTCTAAGGTAATGGTTTCCCCCGTTGTTGATTTTCTTGGGTGAGTATTTTTTTCTATAACTGAGACTTAGTTGTCTCCATCAATCATGAACGCTCCAGCTATCATAAATCTTTTTCAAGCAATTATGATAATTTACTAGACGCACTTTCTCAAGCTACGCTAGCTAGATTCGCATTACGGTTCACTTAGATTGCACCCGAGGTATCGTCATCTCTAATCCAACCTCTAAACCCTCGGTTATGACTCTCGTCTATACTCCGGGAGTGATGTTGTTCATACAATTACCTAAATATGCACTCTCTCTCAAGCAGATACATACTAAATAGGGACGGATAATTGAGGGCCCTTTCAATTAACCACAATCAAGACGTAGATGAACAAATAGAAATTAACAACCAATTCAAAACTATATTAATATAACAACCAAGTCATCCCCAACGGGTTTCACTAAAACCTTAGATTAAAGTATTTAGCTACTCATAACAAAGTAAGAGAAAACAACTAAATCATTCATAATGGAAGAATTGCAAGAAAATAGAAGAGATAAAGAACTATAATGTTTTTGGGTGATCTCTCACACTTGTTCCTCCTCCAAAAGTAATCTCAAAACAAGCCTTTTTAATCTTGGGCGAGTTTCTACATCTTATAAGGGTTTTACAAAACTTTTCCCGAATTGACACTTTGGCCCCTAAATTTCCAAGTCGTGAACAGTTCACTGCGGCCGCGGCGTGGACCGCGGTCGACCGCGATGAACTCTGCCTGAGCCTATTTTTTTTGTGTTTTGTCTCCGCGCTCTGCTCCGCGGTCCACCGCGGTCGCGGTGGACTTTTGTCCAGTCATTTTCTTTTGCTCCTTTGTGTTCGGGTACTTCTTGAGTGGGTATTTTCTTCACATTATTGCCTCCAAACACTTCATGTTGCTTCCTCAAATATAATATTCCCTGCGAAACCAAATAACACTATTTAAAGTATTTTGTTGGCAATTTACCTTATAAAACAACAACAAAGCATTAGCAATTAAGGTGTAAATATCAACTATATAGCCTACTATCAACACCCCACACTTAAATTATTGCTAGTCCTCGAGCAATTCACCACACTCCATCAAAAATTCCTTCCTTAAGCTTTTCCCTCAACGACTCACACCATGAACATTTTACACAAGTTAAACCTAGTAGTGAGCAAACTTTACCTCAAGAATCAAATCTTTCGTACCCCGTAATATTTGCACTTACTCAAACCACTCTACACAAGAATCAAGACGTACCTTTCCTTTGTGAATCACATGCCCTAACATCACACAAGAGAGTAGTTCCATATATAATGATAGTGATAACAATTAGGAACTAAAATAGACAGAATTCGCTCACTCTCCAAAAAGAACATTCACATGCCACAAAGATGCACCATAGGCTTGCCCATAGTGTAGTACTCGACTAATCGAGCCCCACTCAGTCTAAGATCAATAGGACTTTATTTGGTCGTAATGTGGGCTAAGGGATGGGTAGGATATATTTGGATATAGTGACTAACCTCCCTAAGCACTTTTAATACAATTACATTGAACTTCAAGCTCATCGTTTTGTCAGCCAACACTCCACAACATTTATTTAAACATCCCCATACATTAGGTGCAATTTGTACAGCTACCACTTATTAATCCCTATACAATATATTATTATTATTATTTTTTTTCGTGGTGCTTCTCTTTTTATGCTTCACATTCTGCACCTTTTCTCTATTTCCATGGTTTCACTTCAAAAACCAAACCACCACCCCACACTTTTGCTTTTGCATATTTTTCATACCATTCTAGTGCTTAGTGAGAGGAAAAATTGGTTCAAACAGCAGGCTATTCAAACAATTGGGTAAAGTTCACAATGTGGTTACCAAAGAAACAGGCTTATAGGCTCAACGGGGTTAACTAAGATGTGATGCATTCAGGTGGGTTTACTTTATATGTCTGGCTCAACAAAGAAATGCCTATATCACTTCTCAAATTGAATGACGCTACTATTTCGTTTCGCAAACACACAGGGCAAGTTTTAGGCATCAAATGTAAAGCATGGAATACAGTAACACTCACACACACTTGGCACATGATTCACTCCGTATTAGTTTATCAAGACATTCTCTTTTGAGTGTTCGAGTTAGGTACAAACACACAATTTTTAAGGCACTTAAATAAGATTCAACCCTTGAAGCTAAGCGCTACACTCTAGTGTCTATCGTGTTCAGGTGTAAAAACGCTAAGGGTTTTTCTTCTTCGATTTTTTTTAAGCTCGTCGCCCATTAATCCTAACCTACAACTAAAAAAAAAAAAGAACAAAAACAAAAACTACCTATACCCGGTTCAAGCTAAACCCTTAAAAAAGAACCGTGGCCCAAAGAAAAACCAAGGGGGAGTTGCTACACTACCTAAATAAAAAAAAATCTTTTTGGTATTTTCTTTAGACTTACTTCCCTCAAGAAAATTGTCTAAGGATCCGTCATTAGGAAGAGTCTCTATATTTATTTTTTTCCCGACTTAGTCCCTCAAGAACCCTGCCGAAAGAGATCCATCGTCGGGACCAGTCACTATTTTAACTTTCCTAATGAGCTGTTACTCTATCACGAAAGCAATCAACGTACAACAAAACAAAGAACATTAAACGGTTAATTTATATACAAGTGCAAACATACAACGAAGTCTCCCCCACCCCACACTTAAAACGAAGACATGTCCCCATGGCTTAACAATATAAAAAGCAGTGAGGTAAAGGAACTTCCCTGAAGGATCACTCTTGATCGGAAACTGTGTCTGGGTTCACGTTGCAGGCGCGACCCAGAGCTCTCAACCAGCCCATGAATTTCTTTTCCGACTTCACCTGTCGGTCAGCCACCGTATCAATACGGGTACCCAAGTCAGCGACGGAGGTCCGCAACCCAGTCATCTCCTGCTCCAAAGCGGTCATGCGAGTGCTCCGGCGTGGCTGTGATGGTCCTGCCTCGTCCCCTCTCGGGGGAGCTGTGATCTCAGCAGCCCCAACATCATCATCAGACTCATCAGCAGAATAATCACTGTCTGGCACCGGCTCTCTTCCCTCGAGTCCAATTTTCTTTGCCCGGAAAGGAGCCTTCAGAGGTAATTTCCCATCAACTCGAAGGTTCTCAGGGACTTTAGCAAGGCGGCACAGTCGGGTGACCAGCGAAGGGAAGTAGTGGCCCTTGATTAGCTCCGGCGATCTAATGAACATTTCATCATGGAGGACTCGGGCGACATCAAACCCTTGGTGAGTCATAAAGCAGTAGATCATAGCGGCCCGTGGCCCATTCACATTAGTGGTATTGCTGGATGGTAGCAGACGGGTGTTGATGACAGTGAGCCAACACTTTGCCTCCCAAGTAAGAGACTGTGAGTGTAGAGTCGTCGGCTGTGCTACCCATTTGGGCATTCTGCCAGGTATACAGAATACCTCCTGAATTCTGTCCCAGTCAACCCTCGGGCGATGAGAAATGATGTAATGATCGTCACCCGTGAATGTTGGGAGGCGATACGCTCTGCGGATGACCTCTATAGAAGCATTAACCCGGGTGTTGCACACAGTCACAACCCCATTCTCGTTTTCTGGCAAGTTTGCATAAAACTCTCTCACTAGCTGAATATTGGCCTCCTCTGGAACCTCAAAGAAGATGTCCAGCTGACACCTCCTTAACTCATTAAACATATTTGGGCACTCCTTCACCAATGCCGTCCGATCGATATGGACCTCATGGAGCAACTTCTTTGCAGCTTTCTGATTGTACCTTGTCTCCGCTGATTGAGATACGAAGCGAGTGGTATCGAACTGAGTTGCACTGGCTTGGCCCCTAGCTCGTGAGGAGCCTCCTGGACCACTAGCAGAGGACCCGGTGTTTCATCTCTTACGAGATGAACTCATAGTGCCTGTCAAAATAGAGAAACGCTTATTAGGACGGGCCCAAAATGTGTGACTATGGGTGGTTACTCAGACTCCACCACAACCATGTCACAACATATCCTTATATCTCCATTGAGGCAATTTCCCAAACACATTGTGGGAAAGGCAATTATCTTCATATACATGGCCCATGGGAATCAAGAAAACTGCCCCAATTCACATATCCACTACACCCACACACCCCACACTTGCTACAAACAATCACCCACCAACAACACCCTCTCAACATTTAATACACATCCCCTTAACCAATATATGCCAACAAAAATGAAATTACACTAGAAAATAAGAAGAAAAAGCTAAACAAGATATCTTATCAACAATGCTACATTATAACAATAGTGAACTAGCATAACAACAACAAAATATAGAAAGAAAAGAGAAGGGGAGGGGTCGGAACTCATACCTTAGGGGAAGAAGGTGAGGGGTCTTGTGAGGGAAGAAGGAGAAGAAGAGAGTATGGAGGGGAGAGTTAGGGTTAGAGAGAGAGAGGGAGATTGGGGATTTTGGGGAAGGGGCGGGTGTTTGGGTTGGGGGGGGTGATTGTTTTAAAATTAAAAGAAGAAGAAAAGAAAAAGAAAGAAAAACGGAAAAAAAAATTTAAAAAAAGAATACAATACCTGGTACCCCCCGCGGTCGACCGCGGTCCACCGCAGCCGCGGAGGGATTTAACGTTCTGAGATAGTGTTGTCCGCGGTTCACCGCGATCCGCGCCGCGGTCGCGGTGAACTGTAGACTCCTCCAGTGATTTCCGTGGTCCACTACGGTTGGCACCGCGGTCGCGGGGGAATTTCGTCGCCCAGACAGTGTGTCCCGCGGTCCTGCCGCGGTCGCGGGGCTGGCAAAATCTTTTTTTTTTTTTTACACATGAAGTTACATACTACAATTTACAACACATTCGTGGGTTGCCTCCCACGCAGCGCCTGATTTAACATCGCGGCACGACGCAAGTATTGGATCATCACTCCTCATTCGCGTACCGGGGTTCTTTCAAATTGATCACCACTGTATCCCCTTTTTCGTCGGCTACTCCAAGGTAATGTTTCAACCTTTGCCCATTTACTGAGAACTTGTTTGTCCCATCTTCTGATTCGATCTCAACAGCTCCACTTGCGAACATTTGCACCACTCTAAATGGTCCTGACCATCGGGACTTTAACTTACCCGGAAACAATCTCAACCTTGAATTATACAGTAAGACCTTGTCACCGGGTTTGAATCTCTGTCCACAATGTGTTTGTCATGCACCTTCTTCATTCTTTCCTTGTAGGTTGCATGCTTTCAAAGGCTTGATATCTGAATTCTTCCAGCTCATGCAACTCTGTCAGTTGATTTTGTCCAGCTGCATCGGGATCCATGTTCAATTGCTTTAGTGCCCACCAAGCTCGATGTTCTAGCTCCACAGGCAGGTGATAGGCCTTCCCAAATACCAACTTGTATGGTGACATACCTATTGGTGTTTTGAATGCAGTCCTATAGGCCAGAGTGCATCGTCAAGCTTCTTTGCCCAATCAGTCCGTGTGGTATTCACAGACTTGGTTAGTACACTCTTTATCTCTCTGTTGGACACTTCAACTTGCCCACTGGTTTGTGGATGGTAAGGGGTAGCTACCTTGTGGCGTACATCATATTTTGCAAGTAATTTCTCGAAGGCTCTATTACAGAAGTGAGTGCCTCCGTCACTGATGATCGCTCTAGGTGTCCCCAATCGAGTGAATATGTTCGTTTTCAGAAATCCTACCACCACTCTTGCATCATTAGTGGGCAACACTGCAGTCTCTACCCATTTAGACACGTAATCCACAGCAACAAGTATGTACTTATTGCCAAATGAGCTGACGGAGGGACCCATGAAGTCAATCCCCCAAACATCAAACACCTCTACCTCTTGAATCGGGTTCATAGGCATCTCAAGGCGACGGGAAATGTTCCCGGTCCGCTGACATTCATTGCAGCCCTTTACCCAGAGGTGCGCATATCGAAACACAGTGGGCCAAAAGAATCCGGCCTCTAGCACTTTCGCGGCTGTCCTGACCCCTCCAAAATGTCCTCCGTATGCTAATGCGTGACAAGCCTGCAAAACCGAAGATTGTTCTACCTCGGGGACACACCTCCGGATAATGTTATCAACACATATTCTAAGCAAATAGGGCTCGTCCCAATAATACATGCGGCAATCACGATAAAACTTTTTCTTTTGGATAGATGAAAAGTCATAGGGAACTATACCGCTGGCCAGGTAGTTTGCAAAGTCTGCACACCATAGCGCATCCTCAAGACTAGCTGCGAGCAGCTGCTCGTCTGGAAAGGTTTCCAGAATCTCTTCGATCTCGACTGATTTTTCAGCTCCTTCAAGTCGCGATAGGTGATCAGCGACTTGATTTTCTGTGCCCTTACGGTCACGAATTTCGAGGTCAAATTCTTGCAACAGCAGCACCCAAATTAGGCGCGGCTGAGACTCCTTCTTCTCGATCAGGTACTTGAGAGATGCATGGTCAGTGTATACTATTACCTTGGAGCCAATCAGATATGATCGGAACTTTTCGAAAGCAAACACCACCGCCAACATCTCCTTCTCCGTCACAGTGTAGTTGAGTCGTGCACCGCTTAGCGTTCTGCTTGCGTAGTAAATCGGGTGTATTAGCTTATCCTTTCGCTGCCCCAAGACTGCTCCTATAGCATAGTCGCTTGCGTCACACATGAGCTCAAATGGTTGCTCCCAATCGGGTGCAACAATGATGGGTGCAGTCACCAATCTCTTTTTCAGTTCCTCAAATGCCAACCTGCAATCATTAGAAAACACAAAGGGCTGATCCTTTTCAAGGAGTTTGCATAATGGGTTAGCAATATTGGAAAAATCTTTTATGAATTGCCGGTAGAACCCGGCGTGTCCAAGGAAACTTCTCACCTCCTTGACCGAAGTGGGCGGTGGTAGCTTTTCAATCACGTCAACCTTAGCATGGTCGACCTCAATTCCTTTACTGGACACTCGATGCCCCAGGACTATCCCTTCCTGTACCATAAAATGGCNCCAGCTATCATAAATCTTTCTCAAGCAATTATGATAATTTACTAGACGCACTTTCTCAAGCTACGCTAGCTAGATTCGCATTACGGTTCACTTAGATTGCACCCGAGGTATCGTTATCTCTAATCCAACCTCTAAACCCTCGGTTATGACTCTCGTCTATACTCCGGGAGTGATGTTGTTCATACAATTACCTAAATATGCACTCTCTCTCAAGCAGATACATACTAAATAGGGACGGATAATTGAGGGCCCTTTCAATTAACCACAATCAAGACGTAGATGAACAAATAGAGATTAACAACCAATTCAAAACTATATTAATATAACAACCAAGTCATCCTCAACGGGTTTCACCAAAACCTTAGATTAAAGTATTTAGCTACTCATAACAAAGTAAGAGAAAACAACTAAATCATTCATAATGGAAGAATTGCAAGAAATAGAAGAGATAAAGAACTATAATGTTTTTGGGTGATCTCTCACACTTGTTCCTCCTCCAAAAGTAATCTCAAAACAAGCCTTTTTAATCTTGGGCGAGTTTCTACATCTTATAAGAGTTTTACAAAACTTTCCCCGAAGTGACACTTTGGCCCCTAAATTTCCAAGTCGTGAACAGTTCACCGCAGCCGCGGCGTGGACCGCGGTCGACCGCGGTGAACTCTGCCTGAGCCTATTTTTTTGTGTTTTGTCTCCGCGCTCTGCTCCGCGGTCCGCCGCGGTCGCGGTGGACTTTTGTCCAGTCATTTTCTTTTGCTCCTTTGTGTTCGGGTACTTCTTGAGTGGGTATTTTCTTCACATTATTGCCTCCAAACACTTCATGTTGCTTCCTCACATATAATATTCCCTGCGAAACCAAATAACACTATTTAAAGCATTTTGTTGGCAATTTACCTTATAAAACAACAACAAAGCATTAGCAATTAAGGTGTAAATATCAACTATATAGCCTACTATCACAGAGCGGATCCGGGATTTTACCTATATGAGTTTAACATTTTTAAACACTAAACTTATTATATTTTTAAAATTATGCGTTTATATCTATTATTTATTATAATTTTATAAAATTTTAAACTTAAATATTGCACGTTAAAATTATTGAGTACAGTGAATCCGCTGTCTGCAAGCTACATCCACCTATGCTATGAAAGCCCAATGCTGTTATTTTTGTAGAATTGGCATGTGGTAGCCCCTATTTAAGGTGGTATTTATTTTTTATCCAGCAATTTTTATGTTGAGTAAAAATAACCACTACTCTATTAAAATTAATATGAAAAGATATTTTTACCCTTTCTTCCCTTGCTTTTCTTCCCAAACCTCGCTTCTCTCTCAGCATCAAATAAATTGGAAATACTGGACTGTATCATTCGCTAGTTTCTTTGGAGACAAAATTCAGGGGTTGTGCAAAATATTCAAATACTAATAGCTGCTTACTGGAAATTCTCGACACAATATTCGAATCAACACCAACAAATACCTTAAAAAACGTTTGCTCATCCTACTGCGGAAACGTCCACAGCAAAAAAAGCATCAATCTAGAATGACTATGCTTACAATTACAATATTGATTCTTTTCCTATTACTCTATTGATCCTTCAGTAAAATGATGGTTACTAGGAGGAGATGCTTCCCCTTAAACAGTGAAAAGCTGGTTGATCTTGAGTTTTAGTTTCCTGAACTTAGACTAACAATCTCAAAAGTTAAGGACAATAGGTCCTGAACTTACAGTTACAAGTTCAAAAGTTAAGGACAATAGGTTCTGAAATCCTGAACTTAGAATAACAAGCTGAAAAGTTAAAAACAATAGGTCCTGAACGTAGGCTAAGAAGCCCAATAGTTAAGGACAATAGGTCCTGAACTTAAACTAACAAGTTCAAAAGTTAAGGACACTTGGTCCTGAACTTATAGTTACAAGTTCAAAAGTTAAGCACATGTAGTCCTGAAGTTAAGTTCAAAAGTTAAGGACATGTAGTCCTGAAGTCCCGAAGTTAAGTTCAAAAGTTAAGGACATGAGCATAAGGTATTTTCATCCGGGCAGAAAGTTTATTAAAGCAGTGGCTAAATATTAGAGACATTTTAAACAATGGCTTAAAAGTAAATACATGTGTTATTAGTGGCTAGCCGTGCACTTCCCCCGTTATTTTTCTGATTTAAGGTGTATAATTGGTATCACGATTTGTACCAAAAGTTTTTTTTTTTTTTTTTTTTTGTTTTCACTTTCATTCACTACATATATAGTAGGAGGGACTTGGAAAGAAAAGGAAAAAAAAGAAAAAAGAAACAATAATAGTTGAAGTGTTGAACACATATCTATTGTACGACAAACTTCAACGATACTCCTCTATATACTCGCTAATTAAGCCTTCATACCGACGATATTTAGTTGAGTTGAGTTGACTATGTGGGGTCCCCGAGAATATGGAGTGTTTAGATGGTGGATTTTAGGAGGAAATGAATTTTCCCCACTAATTTTTTATTAAACTAGGGATAAAATTTGCTCCAACATAAGTTTCCCCACTAAATTTTATAATTTATAAACATATATATTCTGTTTTACTTTATGCTTCCGGTATTTTGCCAAAGAAGTCATTTTGTATGTTCTATATAAAAATTAAACAAATATTATTGAGACGAGAAATATTTTTAATTACTGATGACTTTTACTTATTGTAACAGTAAAGTCATAAAAATACAATTAGTTATACTAAAGTAATTGAATTTCACAATGTAACAATAAAGTTGTTAAACTTTGTTTTTTTTTTGTCCCATTTAAATAATTAAACTTTACTTATAATAACAATAAAGACCGTAAATTTACCACTATAACAAGAAAACTCATTCATCAAAGTGAGTTTACTGTTATAGTCAATAAAATCTTGTGACTTTACCATTTCAATGAACAAATTTCAATTACTTTAGTGCGTTGAAAAATAATTTCTTACTATTATAATGAACAAAGTTCAAGTAGTTTTGTGTCACAAGAAAAATTTATTAACTTAATTGTTATAGTAATAGGTAAAACAGAATGACTATAACGTGAAATTCGCATTATGCGCAAAGAAAGCATGTGATAAATACAATTTCAAATCTTATATAGATAGTTAATTCCACTATTTTATTATAAAATTTATTTCAAAATTACATAATACCTACAATTAAATGTGGATAAATAAAATTTCAAATTATATCTACAAATTACTATGGGAGAAATTCAAAAATAAATTTGATCATTCAAAAATAGCCATAGTTTCAAAATTAATCGAAATTGAGCCACTTTTCACGTAAAGATAAATCTGAACGAAAACACTGTTCAAAATCCGGAAAATACACCACAATAATATACTGGAATTCAAGTATAGTATACTGGAGTTCCAGTATAATATACCGGTCCAGCATAATATGCTGGAAGTTCATACACATGTGCTCCAATCTCCAGTATATTATACTGGAACTTTCAGTGTGTTGGAGTTGCAGCATAATATGCTGGAAGTTCATACACAGGTGCACCGATCTCTAGTATATTATGTTGGAACTTTCTGTGTCGCAGCAAAATAGTAAATATTTTTCAATGACTTTGTAAAAGTTGGCTATTTTGAATGACCAGCCCAAAAACTGGCTAGCCCGTAATATTTTAATACTTATTATCATTATCCCTGGTACCAAATGAAAACTAAGAGGGCAGGATTGGCAATACACGAAAACAATATAAATAAGGTGCTTTGTTAAGGAAATGGGAGTAACTCGCACACGTTTGAGCATTCAGATCCAAATACCAACACCAACCAATCAGATATTTTTGTGATTCTTCTACTTTTTGTGAAATCAAAACACAACCGACGGCCTGTCGTTGCCTTAAATTAAGCATTGCCCCATGTGGCGGTGGTCTATAAATGGAGATCTAACACTAATATATGTGCACTACTTGCCACACTCTAGAGATCTACTTACGTGTGCTCTCATTAATTAAATACTTGAAACCATGTGAAGATGTATATTTCTATATATTTTTGATCTAGTGAAAAATGGGGTTGATGATATTGGCTAAAAAAAGGGGAGAGAGAGGGGAGCCTTAGGATATACTCACTTTTGCATTTTTATTTAGGTTCACAGAGATTTGTATTTATTGCTTATTCTTGGGTAAAGAGTTTATTTGAGACAACCTTTCTAAATTCTTAAGGTAGAAGTAAAGTATGCGTACATATTATCCAACATATACTCCACTGCGATCCCACTAAATTTTTCGTTGTTGCTGTTGTTCTCGAGATTTTCGGTCATTCTTTTATAATGGGGAGGGATAGTACATGAATGGTGGTTCTCAAACGCAGGAACCATTCCTCTCTAATAAAAGGAAGCTAGAACCTTTTATTGACAGAGCTTACACATATGTGAAAAGCTTGACTATACGATTGGTAGGAAAGATTTTAGATTTGAGCATATGCCTTCTTCCGCCATGGATAGGGCAACGTGCCACGCAATGGATTCGTTCTACCATCCCATGAGCATGATCATAGAGCAGAATCAAAACTTGGGGTCCGATTCATAAGTTCAAAGTGGAGGCAAAAAGTGATTTGCGTCGTGCCGCGACGTTAAATCAAGCGCTTGTTGGGAGGCAACCCAGCTTTACTGCTTTCTTTTATTTTATTTTTTTAGTTGTATTATTTTTGTAGTGTCAGTTTTTTATTTTCTAGGAGCATGGAAAACAAAGCTATTGGAATGATGCAACAACAAACCAAATGGTTGGAACAAAAGTTTTTGAGGTACCCGCACGAAGGACCAGGCCTGGGAGAAGTCTGAGTACCCCATGAGATGCTAGTGCTTCGGCCTTTGGCCTACCAGGGAGTTTCTTTTACCCTCTTGTATGTATGGGTGTGCAGTGGGGACAATGCACAATTTTAAGTGTGGGGTGAGGAAATTGTCTGGGTGACTTCCTATGCTATTTTAGTTATGTTAGTTTAATTGAATATTTTTTTTAAATAGAAAAGATTGGACTTTTCCCGACGATTAAGTCTAAAGAAAAAAAACAAAAAGATTTTTTTGTTAGGTAGTGTAGCAATTACCCCTTGGTTTTTCTTTGTGCCGTGGTTCTTTTTCAAGGTTTTTATTTGAACCGGGTGTAGTTAGTCTTTTTTTAGAAATAGGAGCCATTGTGTTGTGTTTTGAATTGAAGCAATATCTCTTGACTTTGTTATGCCTTGAGAATAGTGAGTACTTTGGCTGTGACGCTTAGGCTCAGTTTTTGACTCTAGTATAAGTACCTTAAATTGTATGTTCTTAACTTTGCTTAACTGCTTTGACTAGAGTGTCTTGAAGAAACCAATCCTGAGTAAATCATGTGCCATGTGCGTGTGAGGTTTGTTGCTATTCTGTGCATTGCATTTGATGCCTAGAACTTGCCCCGTGTGTTTGCAAAGCGAAATAGTAGTTTTGTTCAGTCTTGGAAGTGATATAGGCGTTTCTTTGTTGAGCCAGATATGTATATTTTACCGGCCTAATTGTTTTGTATCATAGTTAACCCTTTTGAGCCTGTAATCATGTTTCTTTGGCGACCACATTACAAGCCTTACCCCTTTGTTTGAATTAACCATCTATTTGAACCATTGTAACCTCTCATGAGCACTTGAATTGTTTATGAACTTTGTAAAAGTTAAAGCGTGGGGTGGTTGGTTTGGCTTTTGAGTGGAACAAATAAAATAAGGAGAAAGGTGCACTGTTTTGAACAAATAGAACCACTTGAATTGAAAAAAAAATAGTTGTATTGCTGTAAAAAAAAATATTCCTTGGTAAGTGGTGACTCTTGATGTAATTGTGCTTAAAGAAGTATGGGGTAATATACGTTGATGTGAAGGTGGAGTTTGGTTTGACATAAGTATGGGGTTTGAATGTTAAAGTATATGTATTAAAGTGCTTAGGGAGGTGTAGTCACTCTTATATCTAAATGTATCCTACCCGTCCCGCAACCTACATTACAACCAAATAAAGTCCTACTTGATCCTAGACTGAATAAGGTTGATTAGTAGAGTAGTACACTACGGGCAAGCCTATGGTGCATCTTTTGTGGCATATGAATGTTATTTCTGATTTCTGAGAGTGAGTGAATTCTTTATATCTTGAGTTCCTAAGTGCTCTTAAATTTTATTGTGTGGAACTACTCTCTTTTGTTATGTGAGGGCACTTGATTCATAAAGGAGAGGTAATGTCAGTGACCTCTATGTTAGAGTAAGTGGGTGAGTTGTGAATAATGTGTGGTACTTGTGAGTCAAATCTTGAGGTGAAGATGTTACACTTTTGTGCTTAGTCTATTTTAAATATTCTTGGTGTGATGAATTAGGAGAATTGTTTAAAAAAAAGGTTGTGTCTACATAAAGTGTAGTTTGATTGCTCGAGGACGAGCAATGGTTTAAGCGTGGGGTGTTGATGATAGGCTATAATTACGTATTTTAGTCGCTTATTACACTCTAATTTACTGCACTTTAATTGAGTTTGAGCTTTAATCGCTAGTGTTTTGCACTAATGGTGTATTTTATGCCTTGTAGGAGTGATTCCGAGCTATATAGATGTCATGAAATGAATTCAAGTGATTTGGAGCTTTGAAGTCTGAGTAAAAACCCATGGAATTAAGCCGGGATTGTGTCGGGGATAAACGATGATAGTTAAGAACGAACGACGAATCGAGTAAGCATATTACACACTGTGTAGTAAAATGCACATAACTTTTCGCTCAGAACTCCATTAGGGCTCCACAACATATAGTTGGAAAGTTAACTCAAAGGGAAACAACTTTCATGTTTTACGTTTTTTTAAATTACCAATAGAACAGGGTGAAAAGTGCGCGTCAAGTGCGCAGCCGCGGTCAGGCCGCGCTCGTCAGGCAGAATACTGGGCAATATGTGCGGCCACTAGCGCGGTCACGAGCGCGGCCGCGCTAGTCAAATCCGGGAAAAGTATTTTTTGTCATCTAGGAGAAGGTATAATTATTTGGGCCCGATCCTACTTGGTATATATACATGAAAAAAACAGTATTTTGAGGAGGTTGGACAGATTTGAGACACAGATTCGACCTAAGGAGGCAGGGACACAATAGGAGCAAGGCGGGGAATTCTTCTACGTGTTTTTCCTTCCTCTTCCTATTTTTCATTGTTGGTTATGATTTTTAGTATTGTAGTTTTACATACTATTATGAATAGCTAATTTGTTATCTAGGTTTTTGATGGAACCTTTTGTAGGATAAATTCTTGTTATGTTTTAATATAATTGAGCCGTAGTATTTTCTCTATTTGTTCAACTATATTATTCTTGTGGTTGATTGAAGGGCCCTCAATTAGCTGTGCCTATTTAGTATGTATTACTCGGGAGAGAGTGCATATTTAGGTAGTTGTTGAACAACATCACTCCCGACGTATGTGAGGAATCAATAACAAAGGGTTTAAAGGTGGGATTAGGGATAACGAAACCTTGGGTGCGATCTAAGTGAGCTGTAATTAAAGCCAGCTAGCGTAGCTCGGGAGAGTATATCTAGTAAATTATTGTAATTATACGGGAGAGAATTACAACACGCAGAGCGCTCATGATCGGTAGAGAATACTTAGGCAAAATTATAGAAGACATAGCGGGAAGGACTCCGACAATTGGGGAAATCATAACTCTAGACCTCCTTAATCTTTTCTCCAACCTGTAGTATCTTTAGTGTTAATTTGTTAGTTAGTTAGTTAAACACAAGAATATTAATATCTATAAGTTGGGAATTGTTCAAGCTTGTATTCTTGGTGATAGTGAACAACTGTAGCTAAGCCTTAGTTCTCTGTGGGATTCGACTCCGCACATATAAACCGGATTATATTTGCAATGATCGCTTTGTCCTTTTTATAAGACATAGTTGAGCGTGATCACTATGCAAAGCAAGTCTACACCCTTTACTGGCTCTAGGCCAAAGTAATGAAAAGATAAATGATCGTACATCGTAATATAATATAAAAAGGTCCATTATAAAAAGCCTAACCCTTTCATGGAAATTAAAATAAAATTTTTTCATTCAATAGTGTTTAAGACCTCTAAAGGATGTGCTCTATTTCACTAGTTCTCTTCCTATGCAAAGTTGAGAAAACTTATTTGAGCTAAATTGAGCATTATAATGTAAACCATAGTTGTCATACTGGGGCTTCCCGAAGCAGAAGAAGCATTTGGTCACTTTCCAAAGTACGGTGGTAAAAACTCAGATTAATTATCTCCTCCTCAGGAGATGTGATAGAGGGTTGTGTAAGGATTGCAAGATTATCTCAGGTGAGACCCTCGCAACGCAACATAGGCTCTTGGTGATGGACGTCGGTATTATGATTAAGAGGAAGAAGAGGTTTGTATGAGGACGACCGAGGATCAGGTGGGGACCCTTGACTAAATATAAAGCTCAGGAGTTGGAGGGGAGGTTGTCGGTTATGGGAGCCTGGAAGAGTAGTAGGGACGCGAGCGCTATATGGACGACGGCGGCGAACTGTATAAGGGAGGCGGCGAGAGAGGTATTAGGGGTCTCGAAGGGTTACTCTGACGGTACAAAGGCGACTGGTGGTGGAATGAAATGGTCCAAGATAAAGTGGAAGCGAAGAAGGAGGCGTACTTGAAGTTAGTAGGGAGCACAGGCGAGGAGGAGAGGAGAGCGAACAGGGAGTGGCATAAGGTAGCTAGGAAAGAGGCAAAGTTGGCGGTCACGGAGGCTAAGACTACAGCATTTGGTCGTCTATACGAGGAACTAGGAAACAAAGGCGGGGAAAAAAATTATTCTGGCTGGCTAAGGCGAGAGAGAGGAAGGCTAGGGATTTGGACCAAGTGAGGTGCATCAAAGACGAGGATGGTATAATTTTGATGGGAGAGGCTCAGATTAAGCTGAGATGGCAGAAATTCTTTCATAAACTTGTGAATGAAGAGGGGAACGAGATATTGTGCTAGGTGAATTGGTGCATTCCGAGGGTTACCGAGACTTTGGGTATTGTAGGCACATTATGGTTGAGGAGGTCATGGGGGCTATGAGTAAGATGAGTATGGGCAGAGCTACTGGGCCAGACAAAATTCCAATAAAATTCTGGAGGTTTGTGGTAGAGCGGGCTTGGAGCGGCTGACCAGGCTGTTTAATGTTATTTTCAGGACGAAGAGGATACCGGATGAGTGGAGGTGGAGTACGGTGGTACCGTTGTACAAGAACAAATGTGATATCCAGAGTTGCAACAACTATAGGGGTATCAAGTTACTAAGTCATAATATGAAAGTGTGAGAGAGGATGGTGGAAGTGAGGGTGAGGAGGACGGTGTCTATATTTGACAACCAGTTCGGATTCATGTCGGGTTGTTCGATTACGGAAGTTATCCACCTTATTAGGAGGTTGGTGGAACAGTATAGGGATAGGAGGAAGGATATGCACATGGTGTTTATTGACCTGGAGAAAGCGTATGACAAAGTCCCTAGGGAGGTTCTTTGGAGATGTCCAGAAGCAAAAGGTGTGCCGGTCGCCTACATTAGGGCAATTAAGGACATGTATAATGGAGCTAAGACTCCGGTTAGTACCGTGGGAGGCGACTCAATCACTTCCCGATTGTTATGGGTTTACACTAAGGATCTGCGCTCAGCCCATTCTTATTTACTCTGGTGATGCACGCACTGACACGACATATTCAAGGGGAGGTACCATGGTGTATGTTGTTCGCTGATGATATAGTTATGATTTATGAGACGCGAGGCGGCGCTAACGAGAGGCTGGAGGTCTGGAGACATGCCCTTGAGTCTAAGGGTTTCAAGTTGAGCAGGACTAAGACAAAATACCTGGAGTGCAAGTTCAGCGTTGAGTCGAGAGAAGCGGGCTTGGACGTGAGACTTGGATCACAGGTCATCCCCAAGAGAGGCGGTTTCAAGTACCTTTGGTCGTTTATCTAGGGGGATGGGGAGATCGACGAGTATATCAAACTATATATGGGTGGGGTGGATGAAATGGAGGTTAGCATCTGGAGTCCTGTGTGACAAGAAAGTGTCACTAATACTCAAAGGTAAGTTTTATAGAGCGGTGGTCAGACCAGCCATGTTGTATGGGACAAAGTATTGGTAAATTAAGAACTCGCATATCTAGAAGATGAAAGTAGCAGAGATGAGGATGTTGAGGTGGATGTGCGGGCACACTAGAATGGATAAGATTAGGAATGAAGATATTCGGGAGAAGGTGGGTGTGGCCCCTGTGGATGACAAAATGCGGGAAGCGAGGCTTAGATGGTTCAGACACGTGCGAGGGAGAAGACCAGACGCCTCGATCATGAGGTGTGATCGGTTGGCTTTGGCAGGTTCGAAAAGAGGGAGAGGGCGGCCTAAGAAGTATTGGGGAGAGGTGATCAGGCAGGACATGGCGTGACTTCAGATTTTCAAGGATATGACCCTTGATAGGAAGGTGTGGAGGTTGAGCATTAGGGTGGTAGGTTATGAGGTAGCTGAGCATGTTTCTACTTCGTTCTGGGTGGGAGTCTAGTCTAATAAGGTTTTGTCCTAGGCTGCTAGCGATTATTGTTGTGTCCACTATATTCTTTCGTTTTTCATAGTACCGAGCCTTATTCACTGGTTTTTGTTATTGTTTTCATCTACTTTCTGGTTATTATGATGTTGCTATTATTCCTATGGTTCTATTGATGGTACTAATATATTTGTTTAACCAAAAAATAGAATTTCAGTTAAAACTAGAAATTAAGAGAAAAAATCGGGTTACTGATAATCAGGAGACGAAAAGAATAAAGAATTTAGGAGAATAATATAGCAGTAAATAAGTTTGTACTTCAATGTAATCTCAATGATATTTCGTGTCCCTACAAATGATGAGACCTCCTCCTTTTATAGTTGTCTTTCCTAGGAAAAGGTATAACACCTTAGCCTTAAAGAGGCAATTATGAGCATTAAATGACATTAAATGAAACGTTACACAATCATTCAGAATCAATATTGATTCTCTAACGTATTTGTCATTTAATACTGAATTTAGACTCCTTTATGCCCTCAGATTCATATCTTCAATTCCTTCTGACCTCCTGACTTTAATTAAGTTAAATAGATACGAGA
>NW_017673527.1:0-2611 GCF_001879085.1 Nicotiana attenuata
TTTCACTTGCTTTAATCATCATCACAGTCTGCGACGGCTTCTTGTATTCTCCCTTCTGCACTATCTCGATCATGTGAGCCTCATGATGAATTGGTAGTGGATTCTGCGTGATATTGGGAGTCTCCGGAGCCTGCACCTCAATTCTCCGTGTATCAATCAGTTCCTGAATGGCAGTTTTCAGATGCCAACACTTCTCTGTATCATGTCCAGGTGCTCCTGAGCAGTACTCACAATTCACTGAATGGTCCAGGTTCCTTGGGGGAGGGTTTGGTAATTTAGGTTCGATCGGGTTCAACATACCCAACAGCCTCAGTCTGTGGTATAGGCTCGTATAAGATTCTCCCAAGGGAGTAAAAGTCTTCTTCTTCTGTGATCTATCATTCTTATATGCAGGATTGGGTTGGAAACTGGTTCCAGCGGCATTTCGGTTGGTTCTTGGGGGTGGGTAAGTGTTTTGGGGAGTGGGTAAGTGCCATTGGGCACGAGTAGGAGGTTGTGGGTATGTCTGGGCATGATGGACAGAGAAATGGGGAGTAGGAGGTGGATAGTAATGTTGTGGTGGGCCGTATGAGGTATGCGGGTAAGCTTGGGGGTGAGGGCGAGGTTGCTGATAGTATGGTGACGGACCCCTAGACCAAACCCTTGATTCCACTACTGCCACTTCTTCTTTCTTCTTCTTGCCCAATAATCCTCCGGTGCCGCTTTGAATGGCCTGTGTGGTTGCTTTGAGTGCTGAGTAGCTCATAATTTTGTTGGACTTGACACCCTCTTCTACCATGCTTCCCATCTTTACAACTTCGTTGAAAGTTTTCCCCACAGCCGACACCAGATGACCATAGTATGTCGGCTCCAAAGCCTGAAGGAAATAATCCACCATCTCATTCTCTTTCATCGGGGGATCAACCCTTGCTGCTTGCTCTCTCCAGCGGAAACCGTATTCTCTAAAGCTTTACCCTTGCTGCTTGCTCTCTCCAGCGGAAACCGTATTCTCTAAAGCTTTCTCCGGGCTTCTTTTCGATTTTGGTCAGTGACAGACGGTCCGGGACAATTTCGAGATTGTACTGAAAATGACATGCAAAAGCTTGAGCTAAGTCATCCCAGGTGTACCACCGAGTATGATCTTGTCTTGTGTACCACTCCAACGCCGCCCCACTTAAGCTTTGACTAAAGTAGGCCATTAATAGCTCATCTTTTCCCCCGGCTCCCCTCATCTTGCTGCAAAAACCTCTCAGGTGGGCCACCGGATCACCATGGCCATCATACAGGTCGAACTTGGGCAATTTGAATCCTGCTGGCAACTGGACGTCAGGAATCAAGCACAAGTCCTTGTAGGCCACACTTACTTGACCCCCGAGACCTTGCATATTTCTGAAGGACTGCTCTAAACTTTTGACCTTTCGTATCATCTCCTCTTGTTCCGGGTTTTTGGGAGGTTTCTCTTCTTCAGCTGAGAGATTAAAATGGGGAGTGTAAGAGTATGGTTCTGGGGGTTTGAAGGTGGGTTCGGGCGGGTAATAGTGATTTTCCTGGGTTTGGAACAGAGGTTCACTTGAGGACCTATGTAATGCGGTGGGTGGAGGAGCCACGAATACTGGGGCGATTGGTGGTGGTGGAATTGGCTTGGAGGGTGGCAGTGGCGGTGTCTGAGAAGTGGTTCCGTAATATTGCTGGTGAGTAGGGAAAGCAGGATATGAGTTCGTTGCGGGAGGATCTTGGGGTTGAGTGGCTGGTGGGAGATAATTGGGATTGGCAGGATAGGCTGGTGGGGGATGTCCCTTCGACCAGGCCTGGTACATTTCGGCCATCTGCTGCTTTAACTTATACATCTCCTCTCTCATTGTATTCACATCCATTACTTCCTCCTCTCTAGATGGGTCGACGATGCTTGCTTCTATATCTTGATTAGCCATTTTCGACTTGTCCTTGGAGCGGGTGTTGTAAGGGTGGGTTGCCAGAATGCCAGTCAGCTTATCACCTGCCTGGACTCATCAACAACAACTTGTTAGCGGTTAGGGCATTAACAAATAGATAACCGCACATTGATGGATGGATGCACCTAAGCAGTCAAACGTTGCTATTATGTCGCTGTTCAATCACATGCGTCATCCCGGCTTTTATTTCCTTCTCTTGCCAATTAGTTCCTACTCTTATCTTTCCCTTTTCACTTTGCTTTTCTCTCCCTCTTTTGGATTCTCTTTTCCTTTGGTTTTTCCCTTATTTGTATCATTCCTTTTAGTTTTCCTTTTATTTATTTAGAAATGGTCGAATCCTATGGAGATTGCCTACGTATCACGACCCCGCGTGAATCAGACCAAACGTAGTTCGTGACGGATAAATGTAAAGTAGAAGCAGAATTTTTTTGGGAATTTTCAAGTTTATTGATAGCAACTATGTCTATTACAAAGACTCAAAACAGACCCTGATGCAAAAAGAACTACAGACTCCACCATCCCTATCCTAGTTCAAACAAAATACAGACTCAATCAACTGACTGTCTTTAACGAAAAGGGGAATACAGACTCCGATAAAAGAAATACAAGCCCAAGTAACCTAATTCCATTAAAAGGAAATACAGACCCAAAAGGTAAACTCTAGCAGACTCAAAAACAAC
>NW_017673527.1:5799-33667 GCF_001879085.1 Nicotiana attenuata
GAGAGAGATTGGAACTCGCATTCAGAACCAGGTTATACAGACTTTAATGTTATGCCTATTATGAGTAAGAGAAAAATACATGCTTGTTATAATTCGAATGTGGCTATTTAGACATAATGTAATTTCACATCTATAGGGGAAAAAGACTTGCACGTCTCGACAACAGGCACCAAGACAGGGCAAGGGCGAAGATTTTGAGAGTTGCAACAAAACTTCCTTTTGTTCGCTATGCCCTCTTCTTCATTTTCTTTATTTTCTTTTCTTTTTCACCTTTATTTTATTTTTTGCTTATATGTCTCAGAAGCAACAACTTTCTTAGCACGCTTTAGTTCCTGTTCCTCACCCCAGAAAACGTTGTTGAGTTTAGAAAAGGGTTTGGTTCATAAGCTTGGATTAGTTTGTACAGGCCATGTGTAATCAACCATTACTTCGAGGTGTGATGGTTTTCTGCCGCGCTGACAATTTTTGTCGCACACGAATTAAAGATTTAACATTTGTCTGCACGAAGCCACCTTGTTTGTTCCGCAGATAAGGCATTTTAGGGAAAGCTCATCATTTTTATTATTCTTGTATAGACGAAATCTTGCAGGTCGAACGGGCATTCGCTCACAAGAGACCCTTATTATGTCTCATAATGAATCCCAAAGCAGGCCGTATCGCTCTATGGCTGTTCTTTGAATCTTGACTGGGTAGAGAAGGCCGTGATTTCACTACAAACCATTTTCCCGATCCTAGGTATTTTAGTTAAATAAAGCATTTATCGAGGGCCAGCAATTTTGCATTGTATTTGGCGAGGCTCGTCTCGTTTATTATTTAAGAAGGACTAGCCTGAACGTAAACTACGACTTTCCATTTATTTATCTCTAACAACACGAGAAAAGTCCTAATTAGTCAATAGAAGACGTAAACAGACAAAATTTCCTACTAGAAAAACAGGCGTTGGGGCCTGATATTAGCCCCAAATCGGGCCAGCATATCAGGGCTACGTTGGGCATGATCAGCAAGATTCGAATCCCTGGATCTGGCGAACCACTGCTCTGCTCAAACCTTTGCACCGAAATTCATTTCAAACTAGCTTATGAGACAAACAAAGTAAGCAATGTATTCTTTTCCAGTTAACAGATATGATTAGCAGTTACGAGCTCTAAATTCATACTTGTTCTATATCTAATTATCAACACAACAATATATTCATATTCCAACTAATTAACTACTACTGACCCAGAATTGCCACGTGACTTGCTTAAAACAGTGTGACTCAATGGAAATACAGGTTTTGACATTGAAATTAGCCTGCTTATATTCAACAACATTGCATTTCCGAAGGGATTATAGCAAACAGAGTTTTAAACACTCTGACTTTTTAACTTAACAAAAAAAATTTGCGAAACAAGTCTAACTACAGCTGATAGCTTTCCACAATTAACAGTCAAACAATGTCATTAACCACTGAAAAATAGACATTAGATTCTAACATGTGAATTGCCAGTAAGTCAAGAATTTAAAATATCAATTGCACAGTCCAGATGCGTACAATCCAGTTACACAGTCAGTTATACAGCCCAGGGTTTAACATACATACAAATCGAGGTTTGACATTATGCTGTGCGATTAATCTAGACGCCTTATAGTAAATACAATGCACCCACGCCAAGGCAGCATTTTTTCAGGCCCAGAACAAGTGAATATTTGTATTCCATTTCAAGCTAGGTTACAGCAAGGCAAGATTCAATGTGTACCTGTACTAAAGAAAAGGAAAAGATCAGCAGCAGTTGATCAGCTCCTCAACAGCACGCCCAAAGAATAGTTTAAAACCCAGTAACAGCTCAAGTCAACACAGCAAGGTCAATGAATAGGCTTGAAATTCCAGTAATGAACCAAAACACAGCAACAATTTCCAAGCATCCAATCCGCACGATACTCAATCACAAACAACTGCGACTCACTCAGACCGAACAGATTATTTTTGAAAACCGACGCCAATGAGGAGGCATAAATGGCCAGAATTTTGAGTTGGGAACTCAATGAGTTCGACATCCGCCAAACAGACTCGAGTTTGAACGCCAACTATCAATACCACTGTTCTCGTGCACTCCTCAAATGAAGATTAGCACACACATTCAAAAGATCAAAACCTCCACAGCTCAACGCACTCAATTCTCCATATAATGAAAGAGTAACTCGTCAAGCAATTCTTTTTTTGTTTTTTGTTTCTCTGATTCCTTTTAAGCCTAATGCCTTTTTCCTACCGGTTCCATTTTAAGAGTCTCTATCAAAATTTTGGCTCCCCACCTCCATGCTCTTCTAATCGAAGCAAATAGAAGTGTAACAACTATATATAGTTACAAGTGTAATAGGGCAAACTTAGCATTTTTAAATTTACACCTTCCTTCAGCTAGGTCCGCTGATTATCATTATGGACTTTTTCCTTCTCCTTAATTTCTGACTTGTGTCACCAAACGTAACTACCCCTAAGTTTACTAAAATCACTCAACTATAAGCCCATCGTAAGAAGGTTCTGAAGGTACTTATCACATCCCTATCTATCCCTTTACCGCTCTTCAAAAATTAACCAAATCTAATAAAACTACCCTTTTCCCCAGCTGACTACCCTTGGAAATCCCCGTGAAATTAACTAACGCAAACCAAAAGACTTTAGTCCTCTTTCTACCCTAACTGAATCCATTTGCTATGGCCAAATTCATCTAATTAACAACTAATTGAACCGGGCATTACACTGAAGTATTGTTAACAACAATCACTGATTAACCAAAAAGAAGTATATTAAACTGGAACAAACAATACACACAAGATTGATTGAAACTGATCAAAAGAAAATAGGCTAATAAGCAAATTATTGGATTATCAAATCAGCAATGACTGTTAACTACACTAAACAGAGGCAGAAATGCTAATCCCTATGTCAAACTACACTAATTCGACTGAACGTGTCGAGTGACTCCAACAAAATTAAACCAGGTCATAAACATGCATTCCCTAATCAAAATAAACAGAATTAAACCAGATGGAGGATCAAGACGAAACAAGACGTTTGACAGGTGAAGAGAACTAAGCTATACAATTAACAGTTATTCGATTTCAGAAACAGTAACTGCAGACCTAATCTAAAACCTAACACACTAATTGTAAACTAATCTAATCTTAACCGCGCAAAAAATCAAACACAAAAAGAAGAGGACTCATCTGTACAACTCCCAAAGTCGCATAGCTCTTCAGATTCAAAATTCGACTATCTCTGGTGAGATTTGAATGCTAATGATGACAAATTCCTCATGAGGGAAGTGAAGAGGTCACGTGGTATTAATTTGGTGGGGTTTGGAGAATTTAGGGTTTTGACCGGATTTTCGATCGGATATTTGAGCAATTCCGGCCATGTTCGAGACAAGTGGCTATGGGGGTTGGGTAGGGGAAGTTAAGGCGGTTCTGTGGTGTGAGTTTGGGACCGTTTGGCATAACCGGCGACTTGGCTGGAAAATTTTGAACGGATATTCGACAAATTCCAGTAAGATTTGAAAGTAAAGGACAGCGGGTTCAGGTAAAGGAGGAGAAGGGGAATCTGGGGTGTAATTTTGGGGTTAATCGGAGCATCGCCGCCGCCGGCGACGATTTCCGGCTGGCGGCGAATGGCGGAGGACGGCGGCGACACGGTGGGGCGGTGGTGGTAGGGGTGATGTACGAGGAAGACCAGTTTGGTCTCTGATCTATAACGTGTGTTATTACACTTATATTTGAGAAGGCTTGGGTGATCTTGGACCGTCGGATCATGGGAAATGGACGGATAGGATTGATTGACGCCAAACGGCGTCGTTTTGCAAAGGGAGGGGGAAACTGGACCGGATGGGGTATTGGGCCGTGGGTTGGGGAATTTTTCCTTTTGGGCCAGAATAATTAGCCCAATTCGGGCATAAGACCACCTTCTCCTTCTCTTTATTTAATTTATTTTCATTTTGTATTTTCTTTTTGTATTTATTATTTTTTTTGTATTTTTTTTGCATTTATTTATTTTTTTCTGATTTTATAAAATGCTAAAACAAAGCAAAGACCTAATTACACTATTTAACTCCTAAAATTACTTGTAACTCTATTTAAAAACAAATGCAATAATTAGTAATGCAATGAACTATTTTATTGCAATTTTCTTTATATTTTATTCTAAAACTAATTAATACTAAAACTGTGAAATTAAATCCCTAAATGCCAATGCATATTTTTGGTATTTTCATATGGATTAAAATGCACAAATAAAAAAATGCAACAATTATCAAAGAATGCCACAAAATTCACAAAAAATACTAGAAAAAATTGTTTTTGTTTGAAATTTTGGGAATTACTGCTTAGGGCAAGAATCACGTGCTCACAGTTGTTATTTTCGCATTGTTAGGCTTACCTAGTTATAGGAACTAGGTGCCATCACGACATGTTCATGGAGGGTGAACTGGGGTCGTGACAAGTTGGTATTAGAGCTCTAGGTTTATAGGAGTCACAGAACACAGGCCGGTTTATTAGAGTCTCACTGATCGGTACGGAGACGTCTGTACTTATCTACGAGAGGCTAGGTAACTGTTTAGGAAAAAAATCTTCGTTTCATTGAATTCCTTGTCGTGCGATATTTTTGGACATCAATTCTAAACTTCTGACTTCTATTCTCTCACAGATGGTGAGGACACGTGCTACTCGAGATGATCAGGCACCCGCGCCCCCTACTGCAGCCGTTAGAGGCCGGGGCCGAGGGAGAGGTCGAGGACGCGCACGTGGTGCCGCCAGAGCACCTGCGCGAGCTACCGTCGAGATACCACCAGCAGATCCAGCCGGAGCCCAGGCACCTGGCACCCCTACTACTGCCACTACTACTCCAGCGCTCCAGGAGACTTTGGCTCAGTTCATGAGCATGTACACCACCTTGGCTCAGGCAGGGTTGCTTCCCCTTGCTGCAGCCACATCCCAGGCCGGGGGAGGAGTACAGACTCCCGCCGTTCGCACTCCTCAGCAGCGAGTGCAAGTTGAGCAGGCTCCCGAGATTATTCCCGCACCGCCTGCAGCGCCAGCTCAGCTCGAGGATGGGTCAGCTGCTTCAGAGGGCGAGCAGCGGAGACTTGAGAGGTTCAAGAAGAATGATCCCCCAGTGTTCAGTGGATTAGCATCAGACGATGCCTTGGGATTTCTAGAGGAGGTCACTGTATTCTTCGCACTATGGGCATAGTGGAGTCCAACGGGGTTTCTTTCACTGCTTTTCAGCTTCGGGGAGCCGCCTATGATTGGTGGCACACTTATGAGATAGACAGTCCAGTCGAGGCTGCTTCACTGACTTGGACCCAGTTCTCGGATATGTTTATGAGAGAGTTTGTTCCCCAGAGTCTCAGAGACGCATGGCGCGCAGAGCTTGTGCATTTGCGCCAGGGTGCTATGACCGTTTCGGAGTATGCCATCCGTTATACCAGATTGGCCAGGCATGCGCCGGCCTTGGTTGCTACAGTTCGGGAGAGAGTTCGCAGGTTCATTGAGGGTCTTATTCCACCCATCAGATCTAGCATGGCTCGAGAGTTGGAGATGGACATTCCTTATTAGCAGGTAGTGAGCATTGCTAGGAGGATTGGGGGTATGCTCGCCAGGGAGCGAGGGGAAAGGGAGGCCAAGAGGTCTCGAGAGTCAGGTCACTACTCTGGTGCCCGTACCCCATCAGCAGGTCGTTATGGTAGAGGTTATGCCGGTCGCCCTATCCATTCAGCTCTTTTAGCAGCCAGCAGTGCTCCAGCTCCGCCTATACCTCAGGAGCCTTACTATGCACCCCCAGTTCTAGTGCGCCTTATGCGCGGGGCGCATTCAGAGGTCAGTCCAGCAGGTCTGGCCCGAGCCAGTCACAGCCACCGCACCCTCCCAGAGCTTGTTTTGAGTATGGGGATACCCGTCACGTGGCGAGGGATTTCCCTATACTTGGGAGGAGTGCCCCCCACAGACTTCTCAGCCACAGCGCACTCAGCAGAGTTCTCAGGCCATGGTCACAGCTCCAGCTGCTACCCCACCTGCCCAGCCGGCCAGGGGCGGAGGTCGGGGTGATAGAGGTCACCCTCGAGAGAGGGGGCGGGCTAGATATTATGCTATTCCTGCTCGTACTGAGGCTGTTGCCTCCGACTCCGTCATTACAGGTATTATACTGGTTTGTCACAGAGAGGCATCGGTTCTATTCGATCCGGGCTCCACTTATTCTTATGTGTCTTCTTACTTTGCTCCGCATTTGGGTGTGCCTCGGGATTCTTTGAGTGCCCCCGTTTATGTTTCTACTCCTGTGAGGGATTCCCTTGTTGTGGACCGCGTTTATCGGTCATGTTTGGTTACTATTCGTGGTTTTAAGACCAGAGCGGATTTATTGCTACTCGGTATGGTTGATTTTGACATTATTTTGGGCATGGACTGGTTGTCGCCCCATTTTGCTATCCTTGATTGTCACGCCAAGACCGTGACGCTGGCTATGCCTGGTATTCTGTGTATTGAGTGGAGTGGTACCTTAGATCACACTCCCAGTAGAGTTATCTCTTTCCTTAAAGCTCAGCGTATGGTTGAGAAGGGGTGTTCCGCGTATTTAGCTTATGTGAGAGATGTCAGTGTTGACACCCCTTCTGTTGATTCAGTTCCAGTGGTACGAGATTATCCCGATGTATTTCCAGCTGATCTTCCGGGCATGCCGCCCGATAGAGACATTGATTTTTGCATTTGATTTGTTGTCGGGCACTCAGCCCATTTCCATTCCTCCGTATCGTATGGCTCCTCCTGAGTTGAAGGAGTTGAAGGATCAGTTATAGGAATTTCTTAGTAAGGGTTTTATTCGACCCAATGTTTCACCGTGGGGTGCTCCTGTTTTGTTCGTGAAGAAGAATGATAGTTCTATGCGTATGTGTATTGATTATCGCCAGCTGAACAAGGTTACAGTGAAGAACCGTTATCCTTTACCTTGTATTGATGATCTGTTTGACCAGCTTCAGGGGGCACGGGTGTTTTCTAAGATTGACTTGCGCTCAGGTTACCATCAGTTGAAGATTCGGGAGGCAGATATCCTGAAGACTGCCTTCAGGACTCGGTATGGCCATTACGAGTTCCTTGTTATGTCATTTGGGCTGACCAATGCCCCAGCAACTTTCATGCATTTGATGTACAGTGTATTCAGGCTATATCTTGACTCGTTCGTTATTGTTTTTATTGATGATATTCTGGTGTATTCCCGGAGTCAGGAAGATCATGAGCAACACCTGAGGACCGTGCTTCAGACCTTGAGGGAGAAGAAGTTATATGCAAAGTTCTCAAAATGTGAGTTTTGGCTGAGTTCTGTGGCATTCTTAGGCCACGTGATCTCGAGTGAGGGTATTCGGGTGGACCCGAGGAAGATAGAGGCCGTACAGAGTTGGCCCAGGCCGTCCTCAGCTACAGAGATTCGCAGTTTCCTTGGTTTGGCGGGCTACTACCGCCGCTTCGTGGAGGGATTTTCATCGATTGCGGCCCGTATGACTAGATTGACTCAGAAAGGTGCCCCATTTTAGTGGATAGAGGAGTGTGAGGCGAGTTTTCAGAAGCTCAAGACAGCTTTGACTACAGCCCCAATCTTGATGTTGCCTACCGGTTTGGGGTCTTATGCTGTCTATTGTGACGCCTCGAGAGTTGGCCTTGGAGCGGTGTTGATGCAGGACGGTAGGGTGATTGCCTACGCGTCCAGACAGTTGAAGATAACATGAGAAGAATTACCCTGTCCACGACCTTGAGTTAGCTGCCATTGTTCATGCCTTGAAGATCTGGCGTCATTATTTGTACGGTGTGCCTTGTGAGATCTATACTGACCATCGGAGTTTGCAGCACTTACCCAAGAAAAAGGATCTTAATATGCGTCAGAGGAGGTGGTTAGAGTTGCTGAAGGATTCACTATCTTGTATCACCCGGGCAAGGCCAATGTGGTGGCGGATGCCTTGAGTCGTCGGGTGGAGAGTTTGGCATATTTACCAGCTTCAGAGAGGCCTATTGTGAGCACGTGATTTTTGCCCTATATGAATTACTCTCAGAAATTCAAACAAAATGATTTCTTTCATTATTTTGCAATTTTGTAGATTTTTGTAGCATTTTCGTCGACTATTTGCATTTGTCTGTGCACGTTTATTTTATTTAATTCATGAAAATACAAAAAAATATGTTGCATTTGCATTTAGGATTTAATTTGGCATTTTGGAATTAGTTAGTAATTTAGTTGTGTTACAAAAATAGAAAATCACAAAAAAAAGTAACTCATTTTTGCATTTAGCTTCGAATCTTGCAATTTTCTTTTAATTTGGTAGTTAATTAGTTGTTGTAAATTTTATTTTGAGCATTAATCTGATTTGGTTGGTTAATTTAGTTTTTAGAATTAATTTAGAGGTTTTAGTTTAATTTTGAAAAAAGAAAAGAAAAAGAAAAGGAAAAGAACTTTGGTAATTTGTCTTGAAAATGGAATTTGGGCCGTTTTTGGTTAATGCTCTCAGCCCATTACATAGCCCATCCGGTCTGCCCCATTTCCCTGACCCAGTCCGGACCCCCCCTCACCAGAAACGACGCCGCTTCACCCAACAAAATCCCAGCCATTGATCTTGTGTGATCCAGCGGTTGGGAACTAAACCCCTATCTCCCATTAATATGTCCGAAGTATTCAGAGACCCTTCGTCTCTTCCAAACACCCCAGTACTTCATCCCCTTCACCCTGAAACCCTAGATTCACCATTGTGACATACCACAAAGCTCCAACTTCACCCAAACCAACACCAAATAACCATCACACCCCTCCTCTTTTCAAATCCCAGGCCAGTTCTTTTTGAATGAGGCCGGAACTCGGCGAATTTCAAAAGCAAGGGTTCAAGTTTTGGAAGCCAATTAGAGTTATGCATGCAAAATCACTCCTCCACGTCTTCTGAGTTTCAAAAGCCTGTGTCATCTCAGAGTAGTGTTACTCGTGTATTCTTACCAAAGAATGGGCGAGTTACACCATTTTGGGGTGGAATCAGAGTTGTCCGATGAGTTCGAGTCTAAATCGGTAAATCTCTGCTTTCTTTATCGTTTGTTTTCTTTTCCTCCGCCCCGTTTTTCTCTTTCTTCTATCTCTGGCATGTCCGTGTGTGCTTGCATATTTGTCCCCACTTCTTCACTTCCTCTTCCTAAGATTCTAGCTCATGTCCTCTGTTATCGTCTTGGTTTTATGTAATCCTTCCTGATAAATAGTTTAGTTGACTGGTTAATTATCGTTGGTTTAAGTTTCATTTGTTTTAATTTTTGGGGCCGTGTTGAGAATCCAATCGGTTTCTGAGCTCTCATGATTGGCAGGCTTGGACTTGGGCCAAAGGAAAGGGTTCAGCCCAGGTCTCGCCATAATCAATCTAAGTTAAGCCTTTGGGGTCCAATTGAACCGAGGCTGGGCTGATAGGATACGGTAATTAGTAGGCTTGTTCAGGGGTAATTTGGGGAAACTAATGAAGGAATCTTTTAGCAACAGAAACAAGAAGCTTCTAGTAGGGGTTTTAGCAACATTTCAGATTTTTGGGTAGTTTAACTTGGGTAGCAAGTCAATAATTGGGGGGCACCTAGGCAAAAACGAAAATTCAAAAAGGGCAATAGTGCAAAGCTGAAACTTGTTGTTTTACCCTACTTTCTTTACCTATAAAGGGACCTTAATTTTCCTTTCAAGGGGGGGGACCGGAAGAAGAACGGGAGAGCTAAAAATAGAGAATCACAGGCGGCTAAGAACTACAAAGAATTTTCACTGTTTCATTGAAATTTTCCTGAAATTCCTAAGGATCTCTATTCTATAACAAGTTCTGAACAGCTGAAGTTTGAAATTAGATTAATCAACTTGATAATCGTGTCTTTGGTTCATTTTGGGTAGATTTTGATTGTTGGGTTTTGTTGACACTGTGTTGGTTTCAAATCTGGTGCAAAGTGGTTATTCCTTGGTCATTTCTGGGTTAATCTTGTTGCTGAAACACCTGCTGTTATTGCTTGACTGATCCTTACTCTTCTCTTCCTTTTCAACTTCCAAGTATTCACCTCATCTTCGAATGAATGAGCCTGTTTGGACATGAAGCTGGTTTAGGCGAATTGAGATTTGTAATTGAGCAACTATTTAAATGATGTTTCTGCACATTTGAAATTAATCATTTTGTGTATTCAGTTTAGTTTGCATTATGTGTAGATGTTTAACTTTATTTTTCTCGTTGTTCAAATCCTTTCAGAGGCTTAAAAACTCCAGTAGCATTTCGATCTAAATGGTTTATATAAAAGGGATTCGAAAATCATTTGGACATGGGACATTTTGTGTGCTGTAGCCATGAGAATTGAAGAGGCTTATGTGAGCCTCAGAAACCTTGTTTTTTGCTTGTTTGGTAGTTCCTTTGTGAAACTTGGTAACCATAGGTGAATGATAGAGTAGAGTACTTCATAGAATATTTGTTAGGTGTTTAGCTCTAGCCATGGTTGAACATAGATCTGATTCTCATATTGTTATATTTTGCATTTTCATTTCATGCTGAAATTACTAGTTAGAAATTAAACGAGGAAGCATGATTTTATAGTTAGATGTTTCTGCAGGTTTCAGTTTATGTGATTATCAAATGAACACGTTAAGCATAACATGTAGCTTGGGTGGTCATTATTTCAATTGCAATTACTGTTTTCTAGAGGCTGGTTGTTGATAGTTTGGTTTTGGGTGTCAAAGTGTTGATTCAAGAATTGTTAATATTTTCTCTTGCAATAGTTTTGAATATCAAAGTAATATGACATCTACATGTGAAGAGTTTCATTCAAATGTTAAAATCAGGGTACTGCTTATGCTTTGAAATCAGAGATACCTCTTTAATGATTGGAACGATCCATGAGTGAATCAATGTTCTGTTTGGCTTCAGGGATTCGATCCTGAATTCCCTGCTTGCAGCTGGCGTTTGTTGGAATGTTTAGGCCCCTTGGGCCTGAGTGTTATCCAATTCTTTAAGTTTAAGGCAGCCCCATTATGTCTGGCATCCTAGTGATTTAGAGATTTGGGCCTAAATGAATATTAAAGATGAGGTTAATGTGGCGATACTGAAGATGAAGTTAATTTGGACTTTCTCGTTAAGTGGTATGTTTGAACTAAAAGGCCCGTCTCTTGTTCAAATGTGGACTTGAACTTGAAGCCCAAACTCCTTGATCACTTTAAATGATAGCAATTGATAATATTAATCAGTTAGGGCCCTTTAGAGACATTCCATACTAGAAAGCAATAGTCTCTTTAGGGTGGCCTTTAAAACAAGGTGCACCATGCCAAATAAAATTCATAAATTGCGTGGCCACTCTTTAAAAATTATATCAAAATACTTAGAATTCGGAACGTGCCGTTTAGCGAATTTCACGGCCTCCCTCAAAGATTATAACACGTTAGTCGCTTTACGGCGCGCTTTTTAATAACTTGCTTTCCTAAATACGAGTGTGCATTTCATGCAACCCAAATCCAAATCCCAAAACGTTGGATAAAAATGTAGTCGAGGATCCGGGTGCATTCATGTGACGTGATACCGAAAACAACGTTTTGAAACAACGTTCACTCTCTTAAATTTTTTAATTAAAAGCGGTTAAATAATTCTAAAATTGCACCATAGGATGACATGTATTAAAACCAGATTTTAGCCAAGTATAGCAGTTGAGCGACCGTGCTAGAACTAAGGAACTCGGGAGTGCCTAACCCCTTCTCCCGGGTTAACAGAATTCCTTACTCGGATTTCTGGTTCGCGGCTGTTAAATAGAGTCAAACCCTTTCCTCGATTCGGGATTCAAACCGGTGACTTGGGACACCATAAATCTCCCAAGTGGCGACTCTGAATCTCTTAATAAAATGAATCCCGTTTTGATTGTCCTTTAATTGGAAAAACTCCTTTTATTATACCCTTCACGGGGTGTAGTAAGAAAAAGGAGGTGTGACAGCTCTGGCAACTCTGCTGGGGACAAGAACCCAGAACTTTGGTTCAGGGTTCAGAATTCGAGCTTACATATATTGTTGTATTTGGCTTTATCTGATTTTTCTACATGTTCCATGCTATGTGCTAAATGTTTTACCGCTTTGATATTTGTTGAATTGTATATAAACTGTCGCGAATCCCTTCCTCTCTCTGAGTCTTCTACATCATGGAGAAGGGTGCACTTCGTGTAGCTTCTCTTCTGTTTAGAGTCTTTTCCCATTTAGAACGAGGTTTAGATAAGTTGCAAAGCCGGCGGAGCTTCTGTATCCCCGGTACGCTACCTCTCCCTCGGCTCGAGTTGTCCGCTCGGGTAAGCCAGGTCTAGACCACTAAACCTAGGGTTTAAAACCTAGAAGAACAAAACCTCGTGCCGGATCCCTAGTAGGACGCTTGTTTGCATCATATGCATTTGACTTAGGGGACTCAACACAGGGGTTGGGTCCGTCTAGGACAGGTGACCTGAAATAAGTTGACCATCCTGATGCATCTTACGTGCTACTTGCGCATTTAGTTGCTCGGCTTTGCATGTTGACCGGCTTGTCTAAATGAGTGAATTATTAAAATAAGCAGTGTTAGGACTAAGTGAGGGTGACATTTGTTTTGAAAAACCAAGTGCCCAAATAGTACAAAAATGCTGCCGGATTTTTGAAAAATGGAAAAGAAAAGTATTTGAAAAAAATAGAAAGGAAATTGTTTTTCAAAATAGTTTTGATTTTGGCAAATTGCCCGAACTACGCCAGTTTGATTCTCACCGGATGTGAGATACGTAGGCAACCCTCATCGGGTCCAACCACCCTTTTTCAAAAATAGTCAAAAATACCAAGACTTTATCTTTTTGTCAAAATAAGTCGGGCCGCCGCCATTCTTGTTTAAAATAAGCCGAATGTCCCCAAAAGGACGCCGAAAGGCCGTTTTTGCAAGAACAGCCACCTTGAGTCATTTTTACATGGTTTGCGGGCACAACCTTAAATCTTCCTCCCAGAAGTGCTGAAAGGTTGTATTTGCAAATCCAAGTCCTATTTTCTAAATAAAGAATTTTTGCACAAATAGCCATTTTTTAAAATAAATCATTAAAGTCCCCTAATAAATGTGCAGGATGAATTCAAGTAACATCGAAACCTTCTCAGTCCTGAGCGAGATCCCTTTGAAACTCCATATGTGGTGGCATGATTTGGGAAAAGAAAGCAGAGGTGCCGTGGTCAAAAGTTTGGGCGGTCTCGTAGATTTATTGAACATCAAACCAAGGAAGGATATCATTGAGGCACTAATACCATTTTGGGATCCGACCCGTAATGTATTCCGGTTTTTAGATTTTGAACTCACACCTACATTAGAAGAGATTGCCGGATACGCCGGTCTCACCGGGAGCCTTCGAGGTAGATACCCATTGGCCCCACGACCGGTGACCCTTCATAGGTTCTTGGATTTGTTGAACATTAGCCGGGATATTCAAGACCCGTATCTGGCGGAAGGGTGTTGTAAATTGCATTTCTTATATCACCGGTATGGTAACCCAAAAGGTTTCGAGGAACCCAACTCCGGATTGACACATGCTGGAAATAAAGACAAATGGGAAGCCCGACGAGGATTAGCCTTCATGGTAGCCTTTTTGGGAGTGGTAATTTGTCCAAGAAAAGATGGTCACATAGACCTTGGCCCGGTAGGGATGCTAGATATTGCCATGAAAAAACCTACTAGCACAGTGGCTCCCCTGATTGTAGCAGAAATGTACCGAGCTTTGACCAAATGTCGGGAAGGGGAGAAATTCTTTCAAGGTTGCAATTTGCTCTTACAATTGTGGATATAGGAACACCTCTGTCACCGCACAGGCTATATGAACTACGGTTTAACTGGATTGAGTTGTATTGCAGAATTCGAGACCCGGGTGACAGGTATTGAGTTCCCTAAGGGTACTGAGGCCTGGTCGTCATGCTTAAGATCCCTGACCGCAGATAAAGTTGAATGGGCTTATGGATGGCTTCCTGCTACTGAAGCTGTATACACATCAGCAGAGGTCTCTTATATTCTTTTGATGGGTATTCGAAGCATACAGCCTTATGCTCCTTACCGAGTTTTGCGACAATTGGGAAGATTCCAGACAGTGCACAACGATGAAGACCTGAGTGAGCAAGTCATCGAGTTAGGCCCGAAAGCTGCATTCCCTGAAGGCAGAATTCGAAATATATGAAATGAGTGCAGGTACCTTGAACCCAAGACTATAGTACAGGACCGAGCTAGGGGTGAGGTAGATCCCAAATACTTGGTCTGGTTTGGTAAGAGATTTCAAATTCCTGAGAGACCCACCAAAAGGCCACATGTACAACAATTCACTAACGAGGCCCAGGTGCAATGGGATTAGTTAGCCAAAGGAAAGGAGTACAGGGCCCGAATAGGAGCATTGGAAAAACAGGTTCTGGAGCTCTGGTTTGAAAACACCTTGCAAGCCGCAGCTGACGAAGGTGATAAAAAGAAATTGGTCCAGGAGAATGAAGCTCTCAAGGCCCAAATTCAACAAATGAAAATAGATGCCAGGAATTGGGAAAGAAGTCTATCCGACGAGAGATTGATAAAAGGGTTAAAGAAGCAAGTCCTGGACTGTCAGGAAGAATTGGAAACATGGCAAGACTTCGGGCACAATGGGCAAAGAAGACTGAGGAAAGAGCCCAGTTTGTACAACAAATGAAGAGGAACTATGAGGGAACCATTGCTAACATGAAAAGAAAAATGAATACTCTTGAAGAAAAGGCAGCTCGGCGGGACAAAGAATTTCGGGCCGAGAGAGAACAGTGTTATGGGTTAATCGCTGAGATGGAAAAGGAGATAAAATTGTTACAAGACCTTCACCTCCAGGATTCTCAGGTTCTAGAGGCTCGTACCCAATAGATAAGTCGGCTACTCCAAGAAAAGGGTCAAATCAGGGAAATAATCAGAAACATTGCCAACTATATTATGATGAAGTGCCAGGCTGGTGAGCGGATGGGTCGTACCACGTTCTTTGCTTCCGTGATGATATTTGTTCGCCAGGTCATGAATGATTTGGATCAGTTGCAAAAGGGTCTCGCACGCAGGCCCGCGGCGATGCCGAGAGATGCCCCGCGGGCCCCAGGATTTGAAGCTTTGATGTATTCCTAGTTAATCGAGTCTGTATTTTTGTTTTTGAGTCTGTTTTGTAACTCCCCTTTTTGAGAAAAAGAAAAGCAAATAGTCTAGTAGCTTTGTAGTCGCAGTTGTTATTAATGAAAATTTGAAAATTCCCGAAAAATTATTTCTTTATTTCTTGCATTTATTTTTGCATTTATTTGCAGAACTACGCTCGGTCTGATTTACGCGGGGTCGTGATACGTAGGCAATCTCCATAGGATTCGACCGTAACTAATTGAAAAAAAAAGGAAAACAAGAAAAGAGTGAAAGGAAAGAGGAGAAAAACAAGAAGGGAAAGAGAAACAAAGGAGGGAAACATAAAACAAAAAGAAAATAAGAAACCAAACAAAAGCAAGCAAGAGAAAATAAAAAGGGAGCAAAGGAAAGAAAAGATCGGAAAAATAAAGGCAAAAGAAAAAGAAGGAAAAGAAAAGAGGAAAAATAATAGAGAAAAGCAAAGAAAAGAGGGAAGGCAAGAAACAAACAATGGAAAACACGAGGGAGGATTAAAGGAAAGGCTTGGTAAACAAAGCCAGGATGACGCATGCAATCCAAGCAAAGGCATAATAGGAACTGTTGACTGCCTAGGTGCATCCACTCCCCAAATATGCGGGTACCAATATGTTAAATGCCCTAACGCTAACGTGATGGTTTCATTTTGTCATGTCATTCCAGAAAGGTGGTTGGTTTGTGGTTTGAAAGTGGTAACTCTTCTTTACAACACAAGGACAAAAGGCAATGGCAAACAACAAGAGAACTGAGTTGGTTGATACCGCTGCTCGACAACAGTTGGTGGAACGGGATAATGGGTTGGTTGAAGAGGTACGGATGTTGAGACAACACATGACAAACATGTATCGAGCCTGGATGACTGGAAAGGCGCCACCCCCGCCACCACCAATTTTCCCGGACGCTACCCTTACCCAAACTCCCAACATAATACTGGATGATCTTCCATATTCTCTAGATACACCCGCTTATCACACTCGTCCCAACTACCCTAGTAGCTCCATCGCTCATCCTTCAGTCACTTCTCCCCAAAATTGCCCTCCTGTCATATCTATTACCCCAAATAATGAACACCCATTCAAAGCTCGCAATGCCCAATTTCACCCTCCAGAGGTTGCCCACAGGGTCCTTGATTCATACAAGAAGAGCTCCCGGGGTGAGCTCCATGTTGGAAATGAAAAGGTCACAGGAAGGGAAGGACGAGATGAGGTATCCAGGAAGTTGACAGGCACAGAACATTCCTTAAGGGACAAGCGAAGAGTGGAAGGCCAGGGTAGCATGACTTGCAGGGAACTGATTGTGCCACATGTCGCCTGCCTGCCCGCAGGATTCAAAGTACCAAAATTTAACTTGTATGATGGGCGTGGAGACCCGGTAGCCCACCTGAGGGTCTATTGAACCGAAATGAGGATTGTTGGAGAGAAAAATGACGTGATGATGGCATATTTCAGTAAAAGCTTAACTGGGGCAGCTTTGGACTGGCATGGTCGCCAAAATGTCGATGAGTGGCTTACATTGGGTGACATAGATCAAGACTTTGTCCGACATTTTCAATGCAAATCAAGTGTTACCCCAAACCGCATCTCGCTATCCAAGATGGAAAAGAGGTCGGAGGAAAGCTTTAATGAGTTTGGGCTTAGATGGAGGGAGCAAGCTGCTCGAGTCAGTCCCCCGATCAGCGAAGAAGAAATGGTTAAGCTTTTCCTACAGGCCCAGGGACCTACCTACTACAGTCATTTGATCCCGACCCTGGGAAAGCCTTTCAATGATGTGTTAAAAATGGGGGAGCTAGTGGAAGAAGGAATCAAGTCAGGCAAAATCGTGAGTTGTTCGAAAGCCATTCAGAACGTACCAGTAAGCTTGGTTGGAAGAAAGAGGAACGGAAACGACGATCTGTTAGGGTTTCCTGATCAACACTTCCAGCCTTGACATCGTCCCCGTGGTTATCCTTGTACATTAGACGACCTTCCTCGACGCTACTTCTCTCCACAGAAATCCCAAAGTCGCACATCACATTCTCAGTACCCAGCTCCCCAAAATGCCCATCTACCCCCGCGAGCCTCCGAAAAACACTCCGGATCAGGTATCCGGCCCAATCCGGCATTTAAGAATGAGAGGTTACGAAAGAAGAAAGCCTTCACTCCGTTGGGAGAATCATACGCCAGGCTGTTTCAGCGGTTAAGGACACTGGACATGTTGAAGCCGATTCAGATAAAAGTGCCGAACCCTCCTCCAAAGAAGTTCGATCCTTCTCAACAGTGCGCATACTGCTCAGGTGCCCTGGGGCACGACATAGAGAAATGTTGGAATCTGAAGAATGCAATTGAAAAGCTTATTGATGCAGGCGACATCGTCGTGCAAAATCCAGATGCAACAAACACTGGCCAAGATCCATCTCCTGTGCACAATGAGACGCATATGGTGGGTATGATTGATCGTGAGAATGAGCCGGCAGAAGAAACCCAGAAGCAGTTTGCTCAGAATAACGTGATGAAGACTTGTGAAAATTCCAGCAATCTTGGTATGAAATTCAGTGGCTAAGACGCCGTGTTTGGTAATTGGGAAGACGCTCCATCTCTTGGAGTTTTGGTGGTTTATTTTGTTGTCATTTCTGTTGTCCGGGTTATTTCAGGTTTGTAATCCGGATATTGTCTCGTGACTCAAACCCTTCTATCCTTTCACTTTGTCTTGTTTGTCTCGTCGTAGTAGCTTGTGTAGTGCTGTTTAGGTTTGTTCAAGGTTTGTTTAGTGCTGTCTAGGTTTGCTTGTTTGTTTCGCTGTTTAAACCCTTTCACCGTCAGTCTAATGTAATTCTCTGTTTCCCGCTATTTCTAGTCATTTTATCTGGTTCCTTTCTCCTTTTGCAATTCTTTTCATGCTGGTTCTGGTGACATGACATGCACGCATAATTCTCAGCCTGGTTTTAAAAGTCAGTTTAGTAATGAAGCAATAAAACAATGTTGAAGATGTAAGGACAGTCGAGGGATTTTGAAATCTCTTCGAGCCCAAATTGTGTGAAACTGGGTCAGACGGAACATAAAGAAATACTGGGGAAATGCATCATGCCACATCGGCTTGAAACCAAAGGCAAGTTTGCCCCAAGTCTACAGGGGCCGCTCGTGGTACCGAGATTGTTGTCCAAATGGTGCTGGGTAATTGGCAAATGCAGAAGGCAAATGTGTGGATATGGTTAGTAATTCTGGTGCAATCAAAATGTTACGTATGTTTTCCTCAGCTTGTTTAATTGTGTAGTTTGTACTTGGCATGTTTTGGAGATTGAAATGACGAAGGCATTTTGTTCTGCTATCCAAACACTTTATCCTTTGTTATCCCTTTGAGCCTCGGTTATTTTCTTGCATACCCCTATTTCAGAATCAATAATAAAGCTCTTAAGCCCGAGCGGGAAAATAAAGTGGAGAAATAAGAGAAAAATAGTGAAAAAGGAAAGAGAAAAGAAAAGAAAAGAAAAGAAAAAAAAAGAAGAGAAAGGAAGAGAAAAGGAAAAAGAAGGGGAAAAGAAGGAAAAAACAAAGAAAAAAGCATAGAAAATAAAAACAGAAAAAATAAGAGAAAAGCAAAAGAAAAGAAAAGAAAAGAAAAGAAAAAGAAAAGAAATGAAAAGAAAGAAAAGAAAAGTGGAAGAAAAGGAAAGATCGCAACAACGAATGTAGTTTTATGTCCTGAACTACGTTTGACTTGATCCCGAAAGGGTACGTAGGCAGCCTCTCTCTGAGGTTCAGCCACACCGAAATAAAAGTCCCAAAAGTCCCCAAAAAGGAAACTGGGGCAGAAGTTGTGTTTGTTGTGGGAGATTTGATCCCGAAAGTTGTAATTTTGAACCCATGATGAAATTGTTTTGAGCCTTTAATACCCTTTCTTTCTAACCCTATCCAAAAGCCCACATTACAGTCCAAAGGAAGACCTTCTGATCAATCTTCGAGAGATGCCAAGTCAAGTGAGCAGAGGTGAATCATATCAGGGGCAACACTCCGGTCCAAACGAAGGAAATTGAAAAATGAGAGAGCCCTATCAATGAAAACCCTCACGGGTACCGCACGACGACGAAAGCTGAGAGAAATAAAAAATGAGAGAGTCTTATTGGTGAAAACCTTCACGGGCACCATAAGGCGATGGTGAGTTGAGAAAAAAGACCAAAAATGAGAGAGGCTTGATGGTGAAAACCCACGGGTACCACAAGTCGAAAAAGGATTGTGATTCAGATCGGGCAAGCGGAGCATTGAAGCCCAGTTTCATGGCAAAAAGGTACAACAAGAGCTGAACATCAGATTTGCTTAACAGAATAGGCTGCAAATGCATGTCAAGGTCATCAGAGTCGGTGTCCATATCCGATAGGTTTCTACGTTGTTGTTTTCTTGTTAGGAATCATCTCTTTCCATTGTCCTCTACTCTGTTCCTTTCGTTTTGTTTACTTCCTCATCTTGAGTCAATTCGGTCATAACAAGTGAGAAATGACTTCAAAATCTGCCGCCAGCTTTCCAATTGAACAAAACAGGATCTGGCCAGCATATCAAATCGTCATAAGTTAGGAAAAACAGTAGGCACACTGAGTTGGCAACAATCTGCATGCTTCGGGATCCTTGTGAAATGCACGGGCTTGGTATTTGTCAATTCATGAACAATGTAACAAATGAAAGGGTTGGGGTGAATGATCAAAGGTATTTTCATTGAAACATGAAAGGTTTGGTACATATCAAATGGAGTGTGCTTGGTGAACGGATCAGAGGTATTTTCTGCGTTAAGGAAAGTGGTTAGCAAGGTCTCCAAGTGGGAATCGGTTATCAAGGCAAGTGAAGGAACAATACAACTTCAAGGTCGAGGCCAGTGATTAAGTCAAGAAAGAACACCATAGACGTGCTTTGGGATTCATATGAGACATAAGGGTTGGGAGATGCCAGTTCATGCAATGCAACAAGTAGAGGATATCGGGAACAAACAAGGTCTTCGGGTGGAAATCAGTCATCTTGGCAAATGCAGAAGCAGCCAGACTCAAAGTTCAAGGCCACAAACTAACCACCACATTTTAAACTCACAAGTTTTCTTTGTTTGAAACAGGAACAAAGCAGTGCAAGAAAGTTGGTTCAACAATAAGCAAAAAAAAAAGGAAAAGAAAAGAAAGAAAAGAAAATGAAGAAGAGGAGAGCCGACAAAAGGGAAGTTTCTCAAATCTTCGCCCTTGCCTGTCTTGTTAGCGCGCATAAAATGCTGCCATTGCTTTTCACATTATTTTCCTCCTAGGATCTGAATCCTAGTCTGATGGATTTTCCTCCAAATCACACTCTTAGTCTGATGAATTTTCTCCTAATATAGAAGACCTAGTCTGATGAACTTTCTCCTAGGATCAAAATCTTAGTCTGATGAATTTTTCTCCTAAGATATGCGACCTAGTCTGATGACCTTTCTCCTAGGATCAAAATCTTAGTCTGATGAATCTTTCTCCTAAGATAGACAACCTAGTCTGATGAATTTTCTCCTAGGATCACAATCTTACTCTGATGAATTTTTCTCCTAAGATAGACGACCTAGTCTGATGAACTTTCTCCTAGGATCAAAATCTTAGTCTGATGAACTTTTCTCCTAAGATAACAAAAAAAGGGACCTAGTCTGATGAACTTTCTCCTAGGATCAAAATCTTAGTCTGATGAAACTTTCTCCTAAGATGGACAACCTAGTCTGATGAATTTTCTCCTAGGATCACAATCTTAGTCTGATGAATTTTTCTCCTAAGATAGACAACCTAGTCTGATGAACTTTCTCCTAGGATCAAAATCTTAGTCTGATGAATCTTTCTCCTAAGATAACAAAAATAGTAACCTAGTCTGATAAACTTTCTCCTAGGATCTAAATCTTAGTCTGATGAATTGTTCTCCTAAGATAGAAAACCTAGTCTGATGAATCTTTCTCCTAGGATCAAAATCTTTGTCTGATGAATCTTTCTCCTAAGATAACAAAAAATAGTAACCTAGTCTGATAAACTTTCTCCTAGGATCTAAATCTTAGTCTGATGAATTGTTCTCCTAAGATAGAAAACCTAGTCTGATGAATCTTTCTCCTAGGATCAAAATCTTAGTCTGATGAATCTTTCTCCTAAGATAACAAAAAATAGTAACCTAGTCTGATAAACTTTCTCCTAGGATCTAAATCTTAGTCCGATGAATTGTTCTCCTAAGATAGAAGACCTAGTCTGATGAATCTGCTAGTCAAAAGTCCTTGGTTTTACTCACAAGAGACGTACAGTCCAATCGAGTCCTTAGTTTTATTCTCACCATTACATCAATAGCTTAGATGATCTATATTTTTTTAACAACTCACAAATCTTCCCAGCCACCAAACTGCGGCAGAAAGTTTTCTTTGTTTATTTTGTTGCAGTCAGGAGCCCACCTGGAGAACAAGGGAATGCTTTTCAAGTTCAGCAATCAAGAGCCCACCTGGAGAACAAGGGAATACTTTTCAGCTTCAGCAGTCAGGAGCCCGCCTGGAGAACAGAGGCATACATTTCAAGTTTCAGCAATCAGGAGCCTGCCTGGAGAACAGAGGTATTACAATTCAAGTTTTAGTTTTCAAATTCTTATTAATATCTGGTAATATGATGCCCAGTCACCAAACTGGGGCAAGAGATTTTCTTTGTTTTTGTCTATTTTGTTGAAGTCAGGAGCCTGCCTAGAAAACAGAGGCACACATTTCAAGTTTCAGCAGTCAGGAGCCCGTCTGGAGAACAGAGGCATCCCGCCAGGAGAACAGAGGCGTACGTTTCAAGTTTCAGCAGTCAGGAGCCCGCCTGGAGAACAGAGGACTACGTTTCAAGTTTCAGCAGTCAGGAGCCTGCCTGGAGAAAAGAGGACTACATTTCAAGTTTTAGCGGTCAAAGCATTACTTGGGGGGAAAGAGAGAACACTTCAGAATGCAAGTCAAGGCAGCGAAAAAAGAATTCCACCGGAAGAATACAAGTCAACAATGCAACAAGGACCACAAGAGCAAGTTTGAAGATATAGATAGGATCTTTTCTAATTCATAGATGATAGCTTAGTCTAGTTTCTTTTATTTTTGACATGGTGTAATAAGGGGGTTCAGTAAGCAGTAGCAGCAGCAGTAGCAACAGTGAAATCACAGCTTCATGGTAGTCCCAGCTACCAGACCTTCCTGAACTACACTGACCTGATTCCTTTTGTAGCCAAGGATATGTAGGCAACCTCAGAAGCAGGGTGCGGTCAAATATTTTCACAAATGCTTCACACGGAGTATTCAAACGGGCAAAAATCGCTCATATTTGCTCACTTATCTTTGCACGAAAACTCTTCGTGTTTCCGAACAAAGAGGGGCAGCTGTGAGCACGTGATTTTTGCCCTATATGAATTACTCCCGGAAATTCAAACAAAATGATTTCTTTCATTATTTTGCATTTTTGTAGCATTTTTTTCGACTATTTGCATTTGTCTGTGCACGTTTATTTTATTTAATTCATGAAAAATACACTCTTGGAATTGGAATAAATTCGGCAGCGGATCGCGAAATCTTGGTGATCTTCTCTATCTAATGAATGGGGAGTCCGCTTTAAAATCGTCCGCCCTGCACCCACCCCCCGAGTATATGCTTCAACAGGAATCACACAAGGGTAGATTAGAAACCTCTGGTGAAATGCCCGCCCGTAACCCAGCAGATAAAGTACATTACATAGTCCAGGGATTGGCGACTTACCCATTTAGTGCCTTGCATTTGTATTTAGGATTTAATTTGGCATTTTGGAATTAGTTAGTAATTTAGTTGTGTTACAAAAATAGAAAATCACAAAAAAAAGTAACTCATTTTTGCATTTAGCTTCGAATCTTGCAGTTTTCTTTTAATTTGGTAGTTAATTAGTTGTTGTAAATTTTATTTTGAGCATTAATCTGATTTGGTAGGTTAATTTAGTTTTTAGAATTAATTTAGGGTTTTTAGTTTAATTTTGAAAAAAGAAAAGAAAAAGAAAAGGAAAAAGAACTTTGGTAATTTGTCTTGAAAATGGAATTTGGGCCGTTTTTGGTTAATGCTCTCAGCCCAGTACATAGCCCATCCGGTCTACCCCATTTCCCTGACCCGGTTCGGACCCCCCCCCTCACCAGAAACGATGGCGCTTCACCCAACAAAATCCCAGCCGTTGATCTTGTGTGATTTAACGGTTGGGAACTAAACCCCTATCTCCCATTAATATGTCCGAAGTATTCAGAGAACCTTTGTCTCTTCCAAACACCCCAGTACTTCATCCCCTTCACCCTGAAACCCTAGATTCACCATTGTGACATACCACAAAGCTCCAACTTCACCCAAACCAACACCAATTAACCATCACACCCCTCCTCTTTTCAAATCCCAGGCCAGTTCTTTTCGAATGAGGCCGGAACTCGGCGAATTTCAAAAGCAAGGGTTCGAGTTTTGGAAGCCAATTAGAGTTATGCATGCAAAATCACTCCTCCACGTCTTTTTTGAGTGTCAAAAGCCCGTGTCATCTCAGAGTAGTGTTACTAGTTTTTCGATGAGTTCGAGTCTAAATCGGTAAATCTCTGATTTCTTTCTCGTTTGTTTTCTGTTCCTCCACCCTGTTTTTCTCTTTCTTCTATCTTGGCATGTCCGTGTGTGCTTGCATATTTGTCCCCACTTCTTCACTTCCTCTTCTTAAGATTCTAGCTCATGTCCTCTGTTATCGTCTTGGTTTTATGTAATCCTTCCTGATAAATAGTTTAGTTGACTGGTTAATTAGCATTGGTTTAGGTTTCATTTGTTTTAATTTTTGGGGCCGTGTTGAGAATCCAATCGGTTTCTGAGCTCTCATGATTGGCAGGCTTGGACTTGGGCCAAAGGAAAGGGTTCAGCCCAGGTCTCGCCATAATCAATCTAAGTTAAGCCTTTGGGGTCCAATTGAACCCAGGCTGGGCTGGTAGGATACGATAATTAGCAGTCTTGTTCAGGGGTAATTTGGGGAAACTAATGAAGAATCTTTTAGCAACAGAAACAAGAAGCTTCTAGTAGGGGTTTTAGCAACATTTTAGATTTTTGGGTAGTTTAACTTGGATAGCAAGTCAATAATTGGGGGGCACCTAGGCAAAAACAAAAATTCTAAAAGGGCAATAGTACAAAGCTGAAACTTGTTGTTTTACCCTACTTTCTTTACCTATAAAGGGACCTTAACTTGCCTTTCAAGGGGGGGGACCGGTAAATGAACGGGAGAGCTAAAAATAGAGAATCATAGGCGGCTAAGAACTACAAATAATTTTCACTGTTTCATTGAAATTTTCCTGAAATTCCTAAGGATCTCTATTCTGAAACAAGTTCTGAACAGCTGAAGTTTGAAATGAGATGAATCAGCTTGATAATCGAGTCTTTGGTTCATTTTGGGTGGATTTTGATTGTTGGGTTTTGTTGACACTATGTTGGTTTCAAATCTGGTGCAAAGTGGTTATTCCTTGGTCATTTCTGGGTTAATCTTGTTGCTGAAACACCTGCTGTTATTGCTTGACTGATCCTTACTCTTCTCTTCCTTTTCAACTTCCAGGTATTCACCTTATCTTCGAATGAATGAGCCTGTTTGGACATGAAGTTGGTTTAGTCGAATTGAGATTTGTAATTGAGCAACTATTTAAATGATGTTTCTGCACATTTGAAATTAATCACTTTGTGTATTCAGTTTAGTTTGCATTATGTGTAGATGTTTAACTTTATTTTTCTCGTTGTTCAAATACTTTCAAAGGCTTAAAAACTCCAGTAGCATTTCGATCTAAATGGTTTATATAAAAGGGATTCGAAAATTATTTGGACATGGGACATTTTGTGTGCTGTAGCCATGAGAATTAAAGAGGCTTATGTGAGCCTCAGAAACCTTGTTTGTTGCTTGTTTGGTAGTTCCTTTGTGAAACTTGGTAACCATAGGTGAATGATAGAGTAGAGTACTTCATAGCATATTTGTTAGGTGTTTAGCTCTAGCATGGTTGAACATAGTTCTGATTCTCATATTGTTATATTTTGCATTTTCGTTTCATGCTGAAATTACTAGTTAGAAATTAAACGAGGAAGCATGATTTTATAGTTAGATGTTTTTGCAGGTTTCAGTTTAGGTATGTGATTATCAAATGAACACGTTAAGCATAACATGTAGCTTGGGTGGTCATTATTTCAATTCCAATTACTGTTTTCTAGAGGCTGGTTGTTGATAGTTTGGTTTTGGGTGTCAAAGTGTTGATTCAAGAATTGTTAATATTTTCTCTTGCAATAGTTCTGAATATCAAAGTAATATGACATCTACATGTGAAGGGTTTCGTTCAAATGTTAAAATCAGGGTACTGCTTATGCTTCGAAATCAGAGATACCTCTTTAATGATTGGAACGGTCCATAAGTGAATCAATGTTCTGTTTGGCTTTAGGGATTCGATCCTGAATTCCCTGCTTGCAGCTGGCGTTTGTTGGAATGTTTAGGCCCCTTGGGCCTGAGTGTTATCCAATTCTTTAAGTTTAAGGCATCCCCATTACGTCTGGCATCCTAGTGATTTAGAGATTTGGGCCTAAATGAATATTAAAGATGAGGTTAATGTGGCGATACTGAAGATGAAGTTAATTTGGACTTTCTCGTTAAGTGGTATGTTTGAACTAAGAGGCCCGTCTCTTGTTCAAATGTGGACTTGAACTTGAAGCCCAAACTCCTTGATCACTTTAAATGATAGCAATTGATAATATTAATCAGTTAGGGCCCTTTAGAGACATTCCATACTAGAAAGCAATAGTCTCTTTAGGGTGGCCTTTAAAACAAGGTGCGCCACGCCAAATAAAATTCATAAATTGCGTGGCCACTCTTTTAAAATTTATATCAAAATACTTAGAATTCGGAACGTGCCGTTTAGCGAATTTCACGGCCTCTCGCAAAGATAATAACACGTTAGTCGCTTTAGGCGCGCTTTTTAATAATCTTGCTTTCCTAAATACGAGTGTGCATTTCATGCAACCCAAATCCAAATCCCAAAACGTTGGATAAAAATGTGTCGAGGATCCGGGTGCATTTCATGTGACGTGATCCGAAAACACGTTTTGAAACAACGTTCACTCTCTTAAATTTTTTAATTAAAAGCGGTTAAATAATTCTAAAATTGCACCATAGGATGACATGTATTTAAACCAGATTTTAGCCATGTATAGCAGTTGAGCGACCGTGCTAGAACCACGGAACTCGGGAGTGCCTAACCCCTTCTCCTGGGTTAACAGAATTCCTTACTCGGATTTCTGGTTCGCGACTATTAAACAGAGTCAAACCCTTTCTTCGATTCGGGATTCAAATCGGTGACTTGGGACACCATAAATCTCCCAAGTGGCGACTCTGAATCTCTTAATAAAATGAATCCGTTTTGATTGTTCTTTAATTGGAAAAACTCCTTTTATTATACCCTTCACGGGGTGTAGTAAGAAAAAGGAGGTGTGACACCTATGGCGATGGATGTTCAGGCCTTAGCCAGCGAGTTTGTGAGATTGGACCTTTCAGAGCCTAGTCGGATTCTAGCTTGTGTGGTTTCCCGGTCTTCCTTATTTGATCGTATCAGGGAGCAACAGTATAAAGACCCTCATTTGCTTGTCCTTATGGACAAGGTTCAGCGTGGAGATGCCAGAGATGTGACCATCGGAGATGACGAGGTATTGAGGATGCAGGGCCGGGTTTGTGTGCCCAATGTTGATGGTCTTTGAGAGTTGATTCTAGCAGAGGCCCATAGTTCGCGGTATTGCATCCATCCGGGTGCCGCGAAGATGTATTAGGACTTGAGGCAGCACTATTGGTGGAGGCAGATGAAGAAAGATATAGTTGGTTATGTGTCTAGATGCCTCAACTGCCAGTAGGTGAAGTATGAGCACTAGCGCCCGGGTGGGTTGCTTCAGCAGATAGAGATTTCGGAGTGGAAATGGGAGCGCATCACCATGGACTTTGTATCGGGACTCCCCTGGACCTTGAAGAAGTTTGATGCCATTTGGGTCATTGTGGATCGGCTGACCAAGTCCGCTCATTTTATTCCTATGTGCACCACTTATTCATCGGAGCGGTTGGCGGAGATTTATATCCGGGAGATCGTCCGTCTGCATGGTATTCCAGTTTCTATTATTTCGGACAGAGGTACTCAGTTTACATCGCGGTTCTGGAGAGCCGTGCAGCAGGAGTTAGGCACTCGGGTGGAGTTGAGCATAACATTTCACCCCCAGACGGACGGACAGTCCGAGCTCACTATTCAGATTCTTGAGGATATGCTCCGTGCGTGTGTGATTGAGTTTGGAGGGTCTTGGGATCATTTCTTGCCATTGGCGGAGTTTTCTTATAACAACAGTTATCAGTCCAGCTGTCACGACCCGGATTTCCCACCCTCGGGAGTCGTGATGGCGCCTACTCGTAGTAGCTAGGCAAGCCATTTTAATTACTTTTCCATTAATGTACAAATCTTTTTAACAATTTATGACAACAATATAAAGCAACGGAATTAAATAAAAGCGAAAGTCTTAATTATAGAAACTGAACAAGACACGGAGTAGTCAATATAAGCCTCTACCCAAGACTGGTGTCACAAAACTCACGAACTGCTAAGAATTTCTAAATACAAGGGTCTGAAAGAACACATAAGCTGTTTGTCTCGAATACAAAGAGGCAACAATCTATAAGAGAGAATAAGAGAGAGACGCGGGCCTGCGGACGCCTG
>NW_017673527.1:33782-40243 GCF_001879085.1 Nicotiana attenuata
ATATATATATATATATATATATATATATATATATATATATATATATATATATATATATATATATATATATATATATATATACAGCGGAATCGAAATACAAAACAGATAAACATTATGGGAGGGGAAACATGCTGTGGGGAGTATAATAAATTCCAAATAAGAGTCGTCCAATAATAAAGGAATACAGCACAACTCAATAGTACGTAATGAAACAGAATTCAACCAGTGCACGGCATCACCCTTCGTGCTCTTACTCTCGTCCTTAACTAGCAATAACATGTGCACGGCATCACCCTTCGTGCTTTTACTCTCATTCCTCACATATATCAGTAGAATCGGCACGGAATGGTACATCGTGCGGCACGGCATCACCCTTCGTGCTTTAACACTCTTTCTCATAATAAGCAAACAACGCACGGCATCACCCTTCGTGCTTTACACTCTTTCCTTACCATAAACAAACAGCGCACGGCATCACCCTTCGTGCTTTAACACTCTTCCTCACCCAATCAACAATCACAAACAAGGGCAAGGGAATAAATAAACAATAATGAAAATCCCGGCAAGGGAACACAAACAACAATTAAAAACCCGGCAATGGCACAATATCAATAACCAACAACGTCCCGGCAAGGGAATGAATCATGAACTCTTTTCTTTCTTTCACTTTCATCTCATAGTTCACATTATCACTTGAGCCAATGATCCAAAGAGTTACTTATCTCATATACCTTCACAATTTGTATTTCAACCCGAGCCAATGCTCCACGAAGTTTCAAGATCACAATTTCTTTCACAAGGTCTTTACAATATATAGAAGTCATCATTTAAGCATGGAAGGCATAACAACAACCAAATTATCTGCAAATAAAGACTCACGGTCATGCTAGACACCAATGCATAGATACTCGTCACCATGCCTATACATCGTACTCGACAATTAGCAAGTTACAAATAAGACTCAACTCCTATTCCCTCAAGCTAGGGTTAAACCAAACACTTACCTCGATGCCTTGAACTCAACTCAAGCCTCAACTATGGCTTTACATCGTAATTCCACCTCCAATCCACTCGAATCTAGCCACAAATTACTTAATTACGTTAATAAACACTAAATGAATCAATTTGAATGCATAAAAATGAATTTCCCAAAGTTTTTCCCAAAAATTCCAAAATCTCCCCCGAGCCCACGCGGTCAAAACCCGAGGTTCGAGTCAAAACCCGGTTACCCATTCCCCCAGGAACTCAAATATGCAATTTGTTTTTAAAATTGGACCTCAAATTGAGGTTCAAATCCCCAATTTATGAAAAACCTAGGTTCTACCCAAAACCCCCAATTTCTCCCATGAAAATCATTGATTTTAAGTTGAAAACATGTTAAATGATGTTAATTATTGAAAGAGTTAGTAAAAATCGACTTACAAATTATTTGGGATGAAACTTGTTCTTGAAAAATCGCCTAAGGAGTTGTATTTTGAAAGTGGGTTGAAAAATGACTTGAAATTCGTCTAAGTATGAAAAATGCAGGTTGCAAATGTGGGAAATGCGAACTGGGGTTCGCAATCCTGATACTTTGGGAATTGCGGACAAAAGTTCGCATTTGCGAACCATTGCATATTTGGGGACTTCGCATTTGCGAACAGAAGCGTCGCATTTGCGAAAGTCCCAACTTTCGCATTTGCGATGCTATGATCGCATTTGCGATCCCTGTGCAATGTGAGCACCTTCACATTTGCAAAGGGTTCTTCGCATTTGCGAGCCAGGCTTCGCAAATGCGAAGCCTGCAGGTCAGATCACACCAGCAAATTTCCAAGTTAAAAAATGCACTCCGTGGCCTATCCAAAACTCACCCGAGCCCTCAGGGCTCCAAACCAAATATACACACAACCTCAAAAACATCCTACGGACTTACTCGTGCGATCAAATCACCAAAATAACATCAAAAACAACGGATCAAGCCTCAAAACTCATGAATTCTTCCCAATTTTCATAGAACATCAATTTTCCATTTTAAGTCCGAAACACGTCAAACGACGTCCGATTTTAACCAAACTTTACTAAAAGTGCTTAAACCATATATAAGACTTGTACCAGACGCCAGAACCAAAATATGGGCCCGATACCACAGTCTTTTAATCAGATTTCATTTCCAGTTTCCTTAATAATTTCAGAAAAACAGTTTTACTCAAAAAATCATTTCTCGGGCTTGGAACCTCGGTATTCGATTCCGGGCATACGCCCGAGTCCCAGATATTCCTACGGACCCTCCGGGACCGTCAAATCACGTGTCCGGATCCGTTTACCCAAAATGTTGACCGAAGTCAAATATATTCATATTAATATCAAAATTTAGCATTTTTCACACAGAATTCATATTTAAGCTTTCCGGCTACGCGCCCGGACTGTGCACGAAAAATTGAGGCAACCGTGAATGAGGTTTTTGAGGCCTCAGAAGCACGGAATGAATGAGAAAACAGGTGATGGCCCTTTGGGTCGTCACACCAGCATTCAGATGGCACCGTATGAGGCCTTATATGGTATGAGGTGTAGATCCCCGGTGGGTTGGTTTGAGCCGGGTGAGGCCAGGCTATTGGGCACAGAGTTAGTTCAAGATGCATTGGAGAAGGTTAAGATGATTCAGGATAGACTCTGTACAGCCCAGTCCAGGAAAAAGAGTTACGCAGACAGGAAGGTTCGTGATGTTTCATATATGGTTGGTGAGCGGGTTCTGCTTCGAATTTCTCCTATGAAAGGCGTCATGAGGTTTGGGAAGAAAGGAAAGTCGAGTCCGAGGTTTATTGGCCCTTTTGAGATCTTGAGGCGAGTTGGGGAGGTTGCCTATGAGCTTGCCTTACCTCCCAGTTTCGCCGGGGTTCATCCGGTATTTCATGTTTCGATGCTCCGGAGGTATCACGGTGATCCGTCTCACGTGTTGGATTTCAGTTCAGTCCAGTTGGACAAGGATCTATCCTATGTTGAGGAGCCAGTGGCTATATTAGACAGGCAGATCAGAAAGTTGAGGCCAAAGAACATTGTTTCAGTGAAGGTTTAGTGGCGGGGTCAGCCGACCGAGGAGGCGACTTGGGAGACCAAGCGGGATATGCGCAGCCACCACCCTCATCTTTTCACTACTTCAGGTATGTTCTCTATGCTTGTTAGAGTACGAACGAATGTTTAAGTGTAGGAGGATGTGACAACCCGGCCGGTCGTCTTAAGAATTAATGCCCCGATCCCCTATTAACTGCTTCCCCTAAGTTCATTTCTGCCATTTTGGTTTGCCGAGACGTTCGTGTTGAGTTTCGGAGAGTTTTGGGACACTTAGTCCCTAATTGAGAGCTTAAGTGTTGAAAAATGGTCCGTAGTTGGAACCATGTGAAGACGACCTCTGAATGGAAATTCGATGGTTCCATTAGCTCCGTTAGGCGATTTCGGGGTTGGGATCATGTTCGGAATTTTGGAAGTCCGTAGCTCGTTTAGGCTTGAAATGCCGAAGTTTGAATTTTTGAAGTTTCCGGTCCGATAGTGAGTTTTTGATCCGAGGGTCGGATTAGAATTCTGGAAGTTGCAGTAGCTCCATCAGGTCATGTGGGATGTGTGAAATTTCAGGTTATTCGGACGTGTTTTGGTTAGGTTTTTGATCGAAAGTGAATTTTGATAAAATTGGAAGTTCTTAGGCTCAAATCCTCGTTTAATTCGAGTTTCCGGCGTTGTTTTAGGTGGTTTAAGGATTGGTACAAGTTTGAATGAGGTATTAGGTGTTATTGGTGCTTTTGGTTGAGGCCCCGGGGGCCTCGGGATGATTTCGAGTGGCTAACGGCAAAATTTGAGAAGTGTTGCAGCAGTTGAAGTTTTTCCCTTCTGGTATTTTCGCTTTTGCGGCTTGGGAACCGCAGAAGCGGCCTTAGCATCGCAAAAGCGGGTTTGGACATAGTTTTCAGGCTCCGCAGATGCGGAGGAAATCCCGCAGAAGCGGAACCGTATAAGCGGTTATTGGTCCGCAGAAGCGGATATTGGATCTTTTGTGAAAGTCGCAGAAGTGACTCATTTTCCGCATAAGCGGGACCGCATAAGCGGTCTCTTGTCCGCAGAAGCGAAAATCCCTGAGCAGATATAGAAATTTCGAGGGTTAGTTTTCATAAGTTAGAAAAATCAAATTGAGCTCGGGGAAGGGCGACTTTTAGAGGGTTTTGAAGAGAAGACTATTGGGTAACGTTTCTTTAATCCCTTCTAGTTATATTTCATCATTTTGTAGTTAAATCCATCATTAAAATTCGATTTGGGATCAAAAATTGGAAAATTGGGTGAAACTTCATAGGCTAATCTATTGGATTTTTGAGTGGGTGTTTGACCTCTGATTTGGGAGATTTTTATACGTTTAGACTCGTGAGAGTACGAGGGTTCTGCAAATGTGAAAATTATTCGATTCCGAGGCGTTGGCCTGAAGGGCATTTTGGTCATTTTACCTAATTTCACTCCGTAGCTTTGAATTAAATAGCAAAACCAGTTGTTTGCGATGTTATTTATGATATGTAATTGAATTGAATAGATTTGGGCCACTTGGAGTCGGATACTCGTGGCAAGGGCCTGATTTCTAGTTGATTTTGAGCCGGTTCGAGGTAAGTGGCTTGTCTAACCTTGTGTGGGGGACCTCTTCCCCTTAGGACATGATATTTGATATTTAAAAGCCTCGTACGAGAGGTGACGAGCGCGTACTTGAGCTGATTGTTGGAAATCCGTTTTTACTTGAAGTGTTTAAATTGAGTTTTTCTTGCTTACCTGTTTATTTGAATTGTAAGTTTATCCTATGCTAGTTTAGAGAAGCATGTTTAGTTGACTTACTTGCTTAAGTGCTTAAACTGTCTTGTTGTACTCCGTGGATGCATGTTAGGCTAGTATTTCTATTACTTGTTCTGAGTTTAGCATTTATCCTAATGTGTTGGGCTGTTATTGTGTGTTTTAAATTGGGACTATGGGACGGCATCCCGGGAGATCCCCCTGTACTTGTTATGTTCGGGATTGAGGTGCGGGATACCAAGAGATCCCTGGCACATGTAAATGTAAGATTTGAGGATACCAAAAGATCCTCGGGATACGAAGAGATCCCTCATGTAAATGATGAGGATACCAAGAGATCCTCGAGATACCAAGAGATCCCTAGTGTATATGATGAGGATACCAAGAGATCCCCAGCTATTACTTCCTGTTGTGAGCAGTACACCTTATATTGTTTTGTTTCTGCTTCCTATTACTGTTTCCCTTAATTATCTTGTTTAGATTCTTGCCGTAGACTTTATCTATACTGTTTCCCTTAACTTATTATATATTGTGTTTTACCTCAGTAGGGCCCTGACCTTTCCTCGTCACTACCCAACCGAGGTTAGGCTTGGCACTTACTAAGTACCGTTGTGGTGTACTCATGCCCTTCCTGCGCATGTTTTTCATGTGCAGATCCAGGTACCTCCACTCAGGCGCACTATCCTTGAGGCGAGGAGAGCTACAGACACTTCGAGGTATATCTGCAGCGTCCGCAGACCGAAGAGTCTCCTTCCTTATTCTATTTGTAGTGTTTAGATTCTATCATACTTTTGATGTAGACATTCTGGAGATTAGAGTATTTACAGTATTTCTATTAGCCTGTGGTTCCCGTGAGTTTCCGGGTTTTGGGATTGAGTTATAGACTTCCGCATTTCTCTTGAGTTGTATAGGCCGAGCGGCCTCATATGCAGTTATTATTTTAATATGTCTAGTTTTATTTAACCATTTCGCGAGTTAGGTTGTTATTTCCGCATTGTTAGGCTTACCTAGTTGTAGGAACTAGGTGCCATCACGACATGTTCATGGAGGGTGAACTGGGGTCGTGACAGCTATTTAGGTCAACATTGGTCAAAATTAAAAATCACTTTTGTATTTACTAAATAAATAATATAAATGTTAGCCGTTAACACTTTTGTAATACAAGGGATGAATAGTACTACGAAGCGTGCTGTGTCTCATCTCTCTCTCTCTCTCTATATATATATATATATATATATATATATATATATATATATACTTACGCTATACTATGCACTAAGTATAAGTGTATTATGTAACGACACGACCGGTCGTTTTGCGTGCTAGCGCTCCTTTCAGCAGTCGCAGGCCATGAACAACTTCATTTCCGGTATTATGACTTGTACGCATGGTCGGAATTGAATTACGGGAAGTTCGGAGTTCATTTGGGAAGAGAATCCTCATTTCGGAAGCTTAAAGTTGAAAGAATGAACTAGGATTGGAATTTTGAGTAAACGACCTCGGAATCAGGATCTGAAGGTACCAGCAGGTTCGTATCATGATTTCGGACTTGGGCGTATGCCCGGATCAAGTTTTGGATAACCCGGGAGCGTTTTGGCGCCTAATGTGGAAGTTAGCATTTAGAAGGAATTTCTTAAGTTTGGCTTGAAGTGCATTTCAGTGTTATC